>NC_051157.2:84735040-84942541 GCF_013339745.2 Dermacentor silvarum
ATATTTTCTCATTCTTTAATAGTTCAAATAAACAATTACACCATCACATCCTAATAGTCACAATTGTAAATACATAATTCCCACCTTAGTACAGCTACAGTGCCCAGAATATACTTACAAGTATATTCTAGGCACTGTAGTACAGCTTCGCTGGTCTTCGATCTCCACCTTAGTGGAAGGACTGAGTTTTTTTTTTTTTTTTTTTAGAGGTTCGACTTGACTAAGTGAGCCTGCGGTGACGTCAGCACAGTTCGTGATAATTAACTTGCACTAGACCAATTGAATGGTGTGATGATAGCGGAGTACTATGCAGGCCGCGCACCAGCTGCACAGCTTTAGCCCGGCCTTATAGGGCTGATTAAGGCTCGAGCCACACCGCCCGCCTGGCGCACGCGTGCGGTAGCTGCACATTTCGCACACTGGTGCAGAAATATCGGTTTACAGTGGGCTCGCACATGCAGCGTAAACCGAAATATGTGTACCAGTCTGGACGAATTGCGGTATTTTTTGCCCGACCGCGCATGCGTTCGGCAGGCGGGTGGTTCGGCGCGAGCGTAAATCGCACTTCTATTGGAAGGCCACCAACTATACCTTTGTAACGAGAAAATCAGGTCCATACACTCTGCGATATAAGTAGTACGCTAAATGCGTTGTATGTTGGGCTAGTTGTTATTTTTACATGAGAACCATCTTGAAATAGCGCGCCACGGGACGGAACAACAGAAAAGAAGACGAACACAGGCGCAAGCAGGTGAGGAGTGTGTTTCAAGGCTCTATCTCTACCTCTAGGAGTGTGTTAGCGATGCATCGATTGCACTGTACAATGCAGAAATAAAATTCCTGTCGCGCTGGTGTAATCACTTATTGTTTGACGGTTTCGATATTCCTTGTAACGGTGCGCTTGGGCAGGTTGTATATATATATATATATATATATATATATATATATATATATATATATATATATTGTGGCCATTTATTGTGCTCTTCTTCATCATCTGTACATTATCATCATCATGCGTGTGCCTGATGATGATCTGACCCTCATCTTCTTCGCGCGTGCGGGCGCATCATCATCAGCGTGGTCTGTGTTGAAGGCTGTTCAGGCTCGTTGTGGACGCCGCCCTTCTTCGCCGTGTCGTCTCTCTGGCTCAATAAAAGTCCGCCCTTACTGTGACGTCACAAGTGGTGGAGGTGCTTTCTTGGTTCCCTGTCCTCTACGCCTCTGGCCTACTCCCTGGAGCTTCGTTCGGGTCGCCGCTTGTGCCCACTGTCCGTCAGCATGTCGCAGGACGAGCAGCCTAGCGCTTCTACCCTAACCATCCTGCCTCCACAAGCCGCACCTTCTGTGATCATCAGCGGCCACCAGCGTGATCCCCATCTGTTCGCTGGTCTTCGCGGTGAAGATGCTGAGGACTCGCTGGATGATTACGAGTGCGTAAGCTCTGCTAATCGGTGTGGTGATCCCTACAAGCTCCGCCATGTCTCGTTCTACCTGACCGGTGTGGCGAAGACCTGGTTTTTCAACCATGAGATTGATTTCACCGATTGGACGAACTTCAAGCAGCAGCTTCGGCAAGTTTTTGGCACGCCGGCGGTTCGCTCCGCCCTTGCGAAGAAAACTCTGGATGCTCGCAAACAACACCCCGGCGAGTCCTACACATCGTACATCGAGGATGTTCTTGCACTATGTCGCCGTGTCAATGTTGCCATGGCTGAGTCAGACAGAGTACGCCACATTCTTAAAGGTATTGGAACTGTGGCCTTCAACGCGCTCGCCGTCAAAAACCCCGCTACCGTCGCTGACATCGTCTTGACGTGCCAGCGCCTCGACGAGCTCGAGTCCGTACGCTTGTAGCTGGACTTCAGCGATCACCGTTCTGCGGCAGACCCCGACTTGCGCATGATGATCCCGGCGATCATACGCGAAGAACTGCAATCACTTGGCTTGTCATCTCCGTTGATGATTCCTGCTCAGCCTTCTGGTGCAGCATTGCGCGACGTCATCAGAGAGGAACTTGCGTCAATGACCTGCTCTGCGAATAGTGGACCCTCCGGCCCCTAGCACCATACCAACATACGCGCAGGTTGCTGCCGCGCCTCCAACTAGTGTACGTCCAACGTTGCCTCTACCCACATACACGCAGGTTGGTGTCGCTCCTCCGGCCAATGTCCCCTCATTACCACTTGAGCCGTCATCACCCCATCTGACCGCACTATCTCAAAGCGCACCGAGCGCCCCTTACTACCTGCCTTGGCGACCGTCTCGTCCTACCTGTTATTACTGTGGTTATCGCGGCCATATATCACGTTTTTGCCGCAAGCGCCAACAAGACGAGCGTCGCGGGTACGACCTGTGTGAACGCGATGCGTATTCTGGTGGCGCCTCTTACCAAAGCCGTCGTTACGCTTCCCCTCCGCGCCGTTCTCCATCTCCGCCCGCAACGACCGAGACGCCGAATGGTTACCGTACAACCAGACGCCGATCACCTTCGCCCTTCCGCCGCTCCTCGTCACCGCTTCGGCCTACCTCATTCACCTCTGAACGCCGCCCGGAAAACTAAGTAATGCAGTTTTCGGAGGAAAAACTGCATTCACCGACAGGACTACAATTCCTCCAGCGGCGCGCCCTTGTAATATGATGTCCGTGTTTGTTGAAGGTGTGCACGTTGAAGCTTTGGTGGACACCGGTGTGACTTTATCTGTTATGCATTCCGATTTGTATAGGCGTCTCAGGAAAGTTGCGACGCCTTATGATGGACCCGCGCTTGTTGCAGCTCAAGGGAAAACAATCCGCCCTTCCGCGTTTTGTAGAGTGCGTGTATCCATCGATGGTATCGTCCACTACATACAATTTGCTGTGCTGTCGGCCTGCTCCCACCAGCTCATTTTAGGATGGGATTTCTTTGTCTCTGCTTCTGCTACTATATGTTGTGGGCAAGGTGTCGTACATATGTCCGACACCGACTATTCGCTCGGCGATGAACTGTATCAGCCACTTCGTCTACTCACTGCAAAAGATACCGAGCTACCTCCAGGCTGTCAGCAAATTCTGACCACAACGTCCGACGCCATCGACCATGGCGATGTGTTAATGTTACTTTGTGCGCGTTGTCTCACAAAAGGGATAGCTATTGTTTCAGGCCTAGTTAGGTTTGATAATGGTTCTGCACTTCTCGAAGCAAGGAACACAACACCTGAGAAAATTCGCCTTCCTAAAGGCACCACTTTGGATTGCGTTGCTGATTCAGAGCCTCTCTCTGTCGTTCCCCTCAAGGCTGCTCCCTCTGAAATCCCTCCTGCTGGACATTCTGGATCTTCCTCCGCTCTTGCTACTGTAATCAGCTCGGACTTGACCCCTTCGCAGACGCAACAGCTCCTTGCCTTGTTGAAGAAGCATGAAGGTTCATTTGATGCCCATTCTTCGACATTGGGACAGACGACCGTCACAGCGCATCAGATTCACACAGGACGGCAGATCCATCGTGCGTCGCCGGCCGTATCGCCTGTCTCTAGCTGAGCGCAAAATTATTGAGCGAAACGTCACCGACATGCTGCAACGTGAGATAATTCGCCCCTCTGCTAGCCCTTGGTCGTCTCCCATTGTTTTGGTCCGAAAAAAAGATGGCTCCGTGCGTTTCTGTCTAGATTACCAAGCGCTCAACAAGATCACGCGCAAGGATGTGTACCCCATGCCTCGCATTGACGATGCCCTCGATTCCCTGCAAGGTGCCGAGTACTTCTCCAGTCTTGATCTGCGTTCAGGTTACTGGCAAATTCCGATGCACGAAGCCGACAAAGAAAAAACAGCGTTTGCAACCCCAGATGGTCTTTACGAGTTCAACGTCATGTCCTTCGCCCTCTGCAATGCTCCCGTAACTTTTGAGCGCATGATCGACACCGTTCTGCGTGGCCTGAAGTGGAAGACCTGCTTGTGCTATCTGGATGATATTGTTATTTTCTCGTCGACATTTACCCAGCATCTGCAACGTCTGGACTCACGTGCATAGACAAAGCTGGTCTTTAGCTGAACACCAATAAGTGTAGATTTGCAAGCAAGATGATCAAGGTATTAGGTCATATTGTAAGCAAGGATGGTATTAGACCTGATCCTGACATGATCGATTTCGGCGGTGCTTCACTTTCCTCGTCCAGAAAAAACCAAGGACCTACGCAGTTTCCTCGGCATCGCTTCCTATTTTCGCCGATTTATTCGCGATTTCGCCTCTGTAGCTGCACCTTTACACCACTTCGTTCTGGTGCTCCCTTCGTGTGGTCACCTGAATATGAATCTGCCTTTGCCCAGCTAAAGGGCGCCCTCACATCTGAACCTGTCCTGTGTCATTTTGATGAGACTGCTCCCACACTCTTGCCCACGGATGCTAGCGGCCATGGCATCGGTGCTGTGCTCCTCCAGCGAGACAACTCTTCGCGTGAGAGAGTCGTTGCGTATGCCAGCCGCGTGCTAACACCTGCCGAGAAGAACTATACCATCACCGAGCAGGAGTGCCTCGCTGTCGTTTGGTCTGTCTAGAAATTTCGCCCTTATCTCCACGGTCGCCGTTTTACCAACGTGACGGATCACCACGCCTTATGCTGGCTTTCCACACTCAAGAACTTGTCAGGGCGTCTTGGCCGCTGGATTCTTAGTCTGCAAGAATATGACTTTGAAATCATCTACAAGTCTGGTAAGAAGCACCAAGACGCAGACGCTCTTTCTCGCTGCCCGCTTCCTACAGCCGCACTCATCAATGGTTCCGCCACCGCCTCCAGTGACGCACTCACTGGCGTCTCTTCTACGGTGGTTTTGTCCTTCGCTACTCTTGATCATCTCACTTCGCACGACCATGAATCATTTTCGTCTCAACAACTTGCTGACTCGTACTGTCGCCGTATTATAGACCACCTTCGTGGAGCTTCGTGCCCGCCTAACGCCCGGCTTCGTCGACAGCTGACACAATTTAAGCTTGAAAACTCCGTGCTGTACCGCCATATCCACCATCCTGATGGACGACGCTGGTTGCCCGTGCTACCTCGTTGCCTTCGTGCGCGTGTCCTTCAGGCCTTTCATGACGATTTGACTGCTGGCCACCTTGGCATCCAGAAAACTTACGACCTCATAAGAAGTCACTTCTACTGGCCTGGCCTGTCTACCAGTGTGGCGAGATACGTCGCTTCCTGCGCAATTTGTCAGCGTCGCAAACGTCCAACATCAGCTCCTGCCGGACAACTACTACCAGTCTCATGTCCTGCGGACCCATTTGAGGTTGTTGGCATCGATCTCTATGGGCCACTTCCCATGACTCCCGCCGGTAGTCGATGAATAGTGACAGCCATCGACCACCTGACGCGCTATGCCGAAACAGCATGTGTAAGTTCAACATCGGCTTCCGAAGTCGCTGCCTTCATTCTTCAATCCATCATCCTGCGCCATGGAGCCCCTCGTGTCCTTCTGAGCGACCGCCAGTGGATGGAAGGGTGGATGGAAAGAATGTCACAAACTTCTCTCGCGCATGCGCACAAACTTTCACGTGGTCCGAGTCGAGTGAAAGAGGAGCCCATCGTCATCGATACCACTTCCATTGCCACGCCGGCATGGTAAGGTCGGTGCGATGTCGGGGTGTTTGTCGTGTTCTGTATCAGCAATTTCTTGCTCCTGTTTATGCTTATGCTGTGTTGTGGCTAATTCATCAATACAAGAGGACTTTCCAGGCAAACGTGGAAGTGTAATTTGCGACTGAAATAGCCAACTAGCAGCGGGCTTGCGAAGGCGACGGCGTTTTCTTCGTTCCATGATGTGAACGTTTCTGCAACTTCTCTGACAGCTGCGATACAGTGTCGTGTGAAGTGTTAGTAATTTAATATTGGCACTGTCCGTGTTGTAAACTGCACACTGAACTAGCAGCGAACACTATTCAAGACAGCACTGCGCCGAAGTTCTGTCTTTCTCCAAATTATAATAATAGGTATGGGCTTTTCCATCATTCTTCATCAACATTTTTTTTCAGTTTCCTACACCGCATTTTGGACAGATTGTTACGAGCGCGAAATGTAATGACATGAAGTGTTCTAAAAAGAATTTTCTTACTTACTCGAACTATGCCGCGTCATGCGGTTCGCTTGAAGTGGCTATAAACACGAAGCGTACAAACACGAGGTTTTGACAGAGGTTGCGATGACTTAATTTGTGGTAAATAATGTATGATCATGAACTAATTCTTTGCTCTTTCTTGTTGAAGGGTGTACAGGATGAGAGGTCGTGAAATGTGTAGCAAATAGTTTAACGCCTGCAAGCTTAAATCATTGTGGCTTTTTTGTGTGTCTTACTTGTTTAAAGCACATATCTGAGTATCGGACGGTAATGCACGGCTAACTGATACTCACTTCCTTTTTTCTTTCAAGAATCAACGCCCATAATCTCGCAGCAACAAGCTCACAAAAAGAAACTTTTCCATTATAGCTAAGGTGCAACTACAAATAACGCCCATAATGTTGAAGCAGCTTCGCATAACCAGTCTCATTTCTGCTGTTCCCAAGTTTGACTGATTGAATATAGTAATAAATGTGTGATGCAAACTTCGCAATGCTTCCAATTTGTCACACCTTTATTTTCAGTAGCTTCTTTCGCACCCTGTGGCTTCAGCTGCACAGCGCGTCAAGAGCTTAGATAATTTATCAATACTCCAGTAAGATCCCGTAAACATGCATAAGGCGACCGACGTTAATGGCGCCCAATAAATAAAATGAATAGTTGCGGCTCCGAGCGTTGTAGGGTGGTAGGCTGGTGTACTGGGTAACCTAAAGTCATAAATTTTCAGGTTAGCATAAATTTATAAGCACCGTTGAACATGTTTTTATTCAAATACTCTGGGCAACGTTTCTAGAATGTCTAAAGGGAAAATGTTGGTTGGATGTTTGAAATAATTGACAAAGTCATGATGAGGCCTAAAAAACTTTGTAGAAAACTGGTAGGATGTTGAAAAAGTCAACAAACATGCGTCTATTCAATGTAGGATGCCAATTGTTAGAACAATGTTACTAGGGCGTCTAAAGAAAGTGATAGTAAATTGTTAAAAGGGGACGTTTACAGACAGCCTGTGAACATGCTTGAATTTAATGAACGTTAATAGTAGGTCTAAAGAAAGGTTTTTCTAGACAGTTAGTAGGAAGTTTACAGACACCCTATGAACATGCTTCTAATTAATGTTGGTGGCCAATTGTTTCTAGGATGTTACTACGGAGTTGTTAGGAAGCCTAAAGACCGTTGGAAGGATTTCTATTGACTGTTGGTAGGTTATACTGACAAGAGTCTAAAGACGGTCTAAAAAACGTTGATAGAAATTTCTATAAAAGTTTATGACCCCAGCATGCGGCATGACCATGCGTGGTCTTATTCCGGCGTTCTACTGGGCTTTTCTTCTGTTCGCGAAATATGGAGACCAAATCGGCCGATTGGGCAGTCCGAAATGTAGCGCACATGATTCAGACTTTACAAGCCGCGAGAGAAGGAAAACTGATATTACACGTTGTGGTGATGGTAGGCAACCACAGTGACAGAATGCAAGTCACGAAACTAACTGTTTATTGGGCGAACCTATGCCCAGCAAAACAAGCAACACTCACCACAATGATAGCGGCCAGCACACTCGTTGGTCGTGAAAATCTGATCTGCAAATCAGATGCGTGGGTTATTTATACATGACGCAATGAACTTTCCAGCGTAATTGCTGGTGATCTACTAAGTTCTAGAATTTACACCAGTATTCGGAGCAGCGCACACAATCTGATTACGCAAGGCTCAGTGGCAACATAGACAACAGATAGAATTGGCTACGAGAATCGAGAATGTTCTGATACATGCAAGGTGCGTCTTGCGCCGAGCGACAAAGTTTAACATTTGTTGAATTGAATTGAATTTTAGGGTTTTACGTGCCGAAACCACTATTTTATTATGAGGAATGCCGTAATGGGGACTCTGGAATAATTTTGACCACCAGGGGATCTTTAACGAGCCCCAATGAACGGGCCATGCACAGGTGTTCCTGCCGTTCATCTCCATCAAAATGCAGCCGCCGTGGCTGGGATTAGGTAACCTTTCTGCGCAGCACAACGCCAAATCCACTAAGCAATCACGGCGAGTAATACAACAACAATGGGATGCAATACAGCAGGCTTGCTTTCATTCAGTTGCTGCTTTCATAACCAACATAATGTCACGAGGATTAACTAACGTGTGGTATAGGCTCAACAATAGCAGGCTCCGGGCACGTTTGCTTTGGAACACAGGTGTTTTTTGGAACTGGTAGGCTTGTCTGGATACATCACTTCGAACCATGATGTTGCCCTTAATTGCAAGCACCACAATGACAAGCCTAGTGGCAAGAGTATAGCGACCGTAGGAATCACTGAATTCAAATCCGTCTGGCGAGAGAGTACAGGGAGAACCAGATGCCTCATTACATCGTTATCAGTTGCCTACGCAAACACGGCCAGAATAAATTTCCGGAACCAGCGCGTGACAATGAGCCTGTAAAAAATAAAACTGCATTAAGATGTATTGTTAGTTGGGCTTTAAAGATAAGGCATGCTGTTTTACTCACTTCTTTCTTACTCTGTATAGATTTCGCGAGCATTATATATATATATATATATATATATATATATATATACTGTACATGTGTGCAGTGTACTGGGAAATATAGCTGATAACGCCCACATCACTCCTTCGAGCACTTGCTTAAGGAGTTTTCGCAAGGGTTGTAATTACCTTACGCTATTGAAACTTTGCCCACGAATCAGGCACAATATGCTCCTCATTTCCTCAGAACGTCAACATTGTGGCACGTTGAGTGCTTTCAGGACATTAGGGCAAACTACCTGCGCGACTCATAATGTAAGCTTGCGACGCTTTCCGTACACGTAACCCATAGCATGGTCCCCGTTCTCTACAAATATAGAATAACTACCACCTTTGGCTCTTTTGGGACAACGGAAAACTTTGTGAGAGATTAATAACGCTTCTACACAGGAAAAGAAAACGAAGGTTTAGTAATTTGAATTTAGCCGTTAATTACCCCACACACTTTATTCTTTTTCTGGTCATCACTACTAACATTCTCCGCATTGCCTTAACTATAATTTCGTTATCAGGAGCACACTTGGCAAAACAAGGACACAAAAAGTGAGGCACTGAAAAAATTCTGCGCTTCGTGTGTACTCACTTTCTCAGTGTGTGTCCATGCTTGTCAAGTGCGCTGGTATTAACTATTCCATGAATTATCAACTAGCCATAAGTATGTTTTAAAGGGACTGACAACCAATTTTAATGGTACCCGTTTTTTAGGGCAAAAGAAAGCTTACCGGTCTGTGCGTCCAATCACACAGTGATAGCGAGAAAAATACCATGAAAAATGTTTTTTTTTTGTAATCTGAGTTTTCCGATCTGCATCGAGTTAATATTACCATGAAAAGCACTGTGCGCAAGCGCCGATCGTAGGAGAAACGTTGGCGAGGTATATAACTGCCCTGCAGTTTCCATGTACTATACACATTGGTAGTCGGCACGTGCCCTTGTCTTAAGTGTAGCTGTTAAGATGGTTTACTGCTTACCTCTAAAATGGCGAGGTTGCGAGCTTTCACGAAGCAAGGAATAATATAATTTGTTAGGCTGCCCTGCATATGCAGTTTCACATTTAATGAATTATTCATGGCAACGCTGGAGTCAGGCGACCGTCGTAATTAACTAATTTTGTTAGAGCTGCCTTCGCTGCCTTCTGCACGTTTTTCCGACCAAGGGATGACGCTTGCAGAAACCGCAAGAGGTGGTTAATGTACTTTGTTGTAGTGCCCCAGCAGAAGATAAACAATGCATATTAGCCGTGTTCGAAACTTAATGCAGATAATGCGCATAACATACGTCTTCAGACGCTACATGTGATTGTATCTTTGTGTGATTATATCGCACATATTCTATCACAGTATTGTATCTTTATGCGACTTGTTATGCGACTCTTGCAAGTTGCTAGTTCTCCATTTTCCTGAAACTGGTGTATTGCAATACTTTTTTGACTGTGCTGAACACTAACCATGTGAACTGTCGCGAACTGCGAAGGGACAGGCACCTTTGTCAGGCTTGACTGCCTTTAGCCCTTGCCCCTGCATTGAGCTTTGTATATTGCTTACTGCAAATAAAGTGCTTACTTACTTACTCATTATAGGTGTCTGTTCGTCACTAACGAATTCCTGTCGACGAGACATGTTTATTGGACAATAATAGATTGTGTAACTTAACACACATTTAATGTGGGCGCAATAAATTTATGTTTCAAATTGCAATAATGCGTTCAGGAGCATTAACTCGTCATTCTGTGTCTACGAATATGGGTGTCGGCTGTGAATAATCAAAATTTAACTACAACATTGCTATGAGGCTGCCACTGACGTCTCTACCGTTTACTGACGTGGTGCTACTGCGCCTATTACTCGCTTAGACGTAATTTGCAGCGAAGCATGCTACGACTTTTTTTTTTCTCTGCGTCATATGCACTCGTGCTCCAGGCCAGGTGAATGCTGAAATTACACCTTCCCAGTCATGATAGGCACTCATCCGTACGCTTACCGTGTCAGACGTTTTCATGCTGTTGCGGGAGCGTTGTATCCTCGACCTTGAAGAGGTACTTGCGAATGCCCAACATGTAGTGATCCCAGTACTGGCACCAATCGAGCTTCCGTATGTCAAGGTCGAACAACTGTATCAACAGTGACGTCATTAATAGGTGTTACAGAATGGTTGAAACGCTGTCACTCACATAATGTGTAGAAAAGGACACTTCGGGCTTTTACAAAACCAGAGATAAATTTTACCGGATATTCTTTTTTTTTCGGCACTGCTGCCGCATTGTCGCCTAAAAGCATAGCCATTACTCAGAGAGTTATCAAATGCCATGACAAAATACAAACAGGAGTGAGTGTTGGTTAACTTAAGTACGAAGTAAAGTCAGTGACGGTGATTTTGAGTGGAAGTGAGCATCAACGTGAGCGATTGTCGCCCAATTGAGCAAACGTACGTATGAGTTAGTAGGAGCCGACGCTAGTATGAGTCTGAATGGGTGGCTGTAAGTGTGAATGGAAGTTACTGTGAACGTGTGTGAGTGTCAGTGAGTTTGCGGGGGCGTGAGCAGGAAGGTGAGTGAGTGCGCATGAGTGTGAAAGAGAACATAGCTTGCGAAAATATTAACGAGTGAGTTTGAATGAGCATCCTTTTCTGCCGACTTATGAGTGTATGATGGATTTAGATGCTGAGGTCGCTGGTGGTTGTTCGACTTTGGAAACGAGGACGCTGGTGGTAAGGAGGTTGAGATAGGCGACGCCGTGAGGAGGAAGGCGGGAGGAGAGGTAGTAATGCGCGCTTAGTGCATGGCGCAAGCGGCGACGTCATCAGGTGACAACGGCTTTCGGTCGGCCGTGGCGCTGGACTGAACGCGAAAGATTCGCTTGCACCGATTCTGACAGTGCATACAATCTGCAACTAGTGCATCCCTTCACTAAACACTTTTCCTCGACTCAATGATAATGATGATGATTTATTGGCATCTCCATGGAAACGGAGCGGGGACAAATCGTCACCTATACCCTGCTTGAGCTACTCAGGTATATGCTATGAATGCTTTTCCTTCTAGCATTTTTGTATGCATCTGTTCAATGTTCTCTATCTACCTTGTACCGCTGCCTATGCCGGTAATGGATCCGGTTGGATCAGTCTCTTCTCTGCTTTTTTTCCGCCAATGCTGTAAAAGTCTCTTGCTTATCTCGACTGTTGACTGATTGATACTTCCGTATACTTTAACTCCAAGCGTTTGTGGAAGTTGTACGTTACGTATACTGGTCTTGCTGAGTGAATCCCTTCGCATTCCATTAGGATGTGCTGAGTGTTCTCCGGATTTTGCTTCAGCATACACATGCCTCATCTAAGTGCGAAATATTTGCTCCGGTATGTTTTTGTCCTTGGGCAACCAGCTCGAGTCTCATATAGCAATGTACTTCCCTTCGTGTTATCGTATAGATTTTCCCTTCTAATTTTGTTTCTCTCATTCTTGTAAATCTCCGTGGTCTTCTTCGTTTACATTCTTTGTATCCAATTCACTGTCTCTGTTTCCCTCATTTTCCTTCTGATTACTCCTGCTCGTCTATCTACTTTCAGTTACCCTGTATTTGGTTGCCAACTTTCTTGACCTCTTCCTCTATTCTGTATCCACGATTTTTAGGTACAGATACTTGTGCACTTTAGCCGCCCATTTATTTTGATCCATGTTCCTGAGTCTTTTTTTGAAAACTATTTTTTCTCGGCGCTTCTCTGACTTCAAACGAGGCCCAACCCATGTGCCCTTGCATTGCCTCAGTTGTGGTTTTGCTGTGGGTTCCCAAAGCCAACCGGCCCAACGACCTTTGGTTTAACTTCCAACCTCGACAACATATCCAATTTTAGGCACAGAATGGCATTTGCAAACGTCATAGCTGGCACCATGACTCCTTTCCAGAATGATGATGACTATTATTATTATTAGCATCTCCTTTGAAACGGGGCGGTGACAACTAGTCACCTAGCTTGCTTGATTTAATCAGGTATACTATACATGTTCTTTATCTAGCATTTCTTATACCTCTCATTATTCTTTGTATTTTTCAAAAGTTTACCTTGTACCGCTACCTATGGTTTTAAGAGATCAGGTCGTATCCATCTTTTCCCTGCTTTTTTCCACCAGTACTCTAATCGTCTCTTGCTTATCTCTACGGCTGATCTGTTTATGTTTCCTTCCAATTTAAACCCAAGCGCTTCTGGGAGTTGCACGTTACCTATGGTTCTCGCTGGGTGGATCCCGTCGCATTCCAATACCATGTGCTGAATGGTCTCTGGATCTTTACTGCAGCATACACATGCCTCATCTAGTTCCGAATATTTGCTCCGGTATGTTTGGTCCTTAGGCAATCGGCTCGAGCCTCAAATAGCAAGGCACTGCCCTTTGTGTTATCGTACAGATTTTCCCTTCTAATTTCTTTCTTAGTCATTCTTGTAAATCTCCATTGTCCTTTTTGTTTCCATTCTTTGCATCCAATTCACAGTCTCTATTTCTCTCACTTTCATTCTGATGACTCCTGGTTGTCTATTTACAGTTTCGATTATCCTGTACTTGGTTGCCAACTTCCTTGACCTCTTCCTCCATTCTGTGTCCACGCTTTTCATGTAGATATACTTGTGCACTTTAGACACCTATTTATTTTCATCCATGTTCCTGAGCCTTTCTTCAAAACTAATTTTGCTCGGTGCTTCTCTGACTTCAAAAGAGGCCCAACCCATGTCACCCTGCACAGCCTCATTTGTGATATTACTGTGGGCTCCCAAAGCCAACCAGCCTACTGATCTTTGCTTAACTTCCAAACTCGACAAGATATCCGATTTTAAGCATAGAATGGCATTTGCGAATGTAGGCGCTGGCACTATTACTCCTTTCCAAATTCCACGCACCGCCTCATACTTATTGTGGCCCCACAGTGCTCTGTGTTTCATTATTGCTGCATTCCGCTTCCCCTTTCTTTTCAGATTATCTTGGTGGTTGCTTGAGTAATTCTTTCCTTCGTTTATGTGTACGCCGAGGTACTGATATTACTTCAGTATGGGTATTACTTGCTGTTGAATTGACACCACGAAGTGATTCGTCTCTTCATTAAAGATCATAGTTCCTGATTTCTCTGTGCTAACCTTAAGGCCTAGATTTGCGGCTGCATTCCCACAGATATTCGCAAGTATCTGTAAATTTTTTTATTGTACGCTAGTAGCACAATGTCGTCTGCGTACATAAATCCAGGGACCTTCTCTTGCACTATTTGTTCATTACGCATGCGTAATAAATCAAACCCTAATTCGATGTTTTCCAGTCGTCTTTCTATACCCTTAACGTAAAGAGTGAACATCAATGGTGACAGAGGGCATCCTTGCTTCAATCCTTGGTGAATTCCCATCATTTCATTACCGTTTCGACCTTCCCATACCACGTGTACTTGGTTGTCTTTATATATCTCCCTCAGCAGATCCACGAAATCGTCATCTATGCCTTCGTGCTGAAGAATATCCCATAACAATTCCCTGTCTACGTTGTCATAAGCTCCTTTAATATCTAGAAATGCTATCGATAAACGTCTTTTCTGAGCTACTGAAATCTCTATGCACTGAGTTAGTACAAACATTTTATCCTCTAAGCGTCTGCCTGGCCTGAACCCATTGTGTAGTTCCCCCAATACATTGCTTTTCTGCACCCACTTCGACAGTTCTAATTTTATGGCTTGCATTGTCATTCTATATATCACCGACGTTACTGTAACTGGCCTGTACGAGCTCGTCTTATCTTATCTCCTTTGCCTTTGTAGATGAGATTCATCTTGCTTTCACGCCATCATCCTCCGTGGTTGCTCAGTGGCTATGGTGTTGGGCTACTGATCACGAGGTCGCGGGATCGAATCCCGGCCACGACGGACCGCATTTCGATGGGGGCGAAATGCGAAAACATCCGTGCACTTAGATTTAGGTGCACGTTAAAGAACCCCAGGTGGTCCAAATTTCCAGAGTCCCCCCCCCCTACGGCGTGCCTCATAATCAGATCGTGGTTTTGAAACGTAAAACCCCATAATTTAATTTGATTAATTTCACGCCATCCAACAAGAATTTTCTTTGTTCTAATCACTTGCTCTATGGCATTAGTCAGCAGGGCCTTGCTTTTTGGACCGAAGTTTTTGATTAGGTGTATTGGGATTTTACGGGGTCCTGCTGCCGTGTTGTTAGGGACATTTTCTGCTGCCTTTTTCCAATAAAAGCTTTCTATGCTAAATTTTGATCTCTCAGGCCTCTCTGCTGTTGCTGGATCTGTTGTCTGAACTACGCTTTTTCTCGTTCCGAAGTTATCCCTAATAACGTCTGTGAAGTACCGTAGCGCATCGTCTCCTTCGTAGATGTAACCATCTTCATCCCTTATAGCCGTTTTCGAGTGTTTAGTTGGAGCTCCGAGTGCTTTTATATGGTTCCAGAATCTTTTAAGGGCACCATTGTCTCTTTTGTGAATGTTATGCACGAAGAAAGCTGATGGCAGCGTCACCCCTCGAGAGTAGTAGTCACTGCAATTCATTAACCATGGCTTCCAAGCTACGCGCGCTGAACCATCAACCGATCTCGGAGCGCATGCATGGACACTCCCCCGCAATTCTTGAGAAGCGTAGCGCGCTCTTCAGTCGAATGGTGGGGCTTTTCTCATCTCGGTAGAGTGGAGGGAAAGGTTCTAGTCGAGGATCGCTTGAGAATACGCGCTAAGTTCGTCAGCAGTGGAAACTAGCGTCGTGTTAACTTTACAAGCAAAAGCCACAGCAAGTACACCCAACCTGCTTGTCTGTTGGCGACAGTTCGTTCATCAGTTCCAAGACGTTGTCTGATCGGAACAGCCAGCTGTTATTGGTGAAAAAGTGCACGGCGTCCATGCCATTCACAACCTGGCGATATTTGGCAACCATACTGAAATGAAGAACCAAAAAACGGAAAGGTATCTTGTGTTACTATTTCCCCAAATTTACTTCGTAGCCTACGTATTCTTAGGCTTTTTAGGCAGTCATGATGTCATGTTTATCGTGTATTCCAAAGTTCTAGTTGGCTCATTTTAACGTTAAGTCTGTGACTGCCACACAAAAAATGCTATTCACTTCTCGCTTGCTTGCCGACACATTTTCATGACGTGCGGCATGTAAAATACCGACAAATTATGGGAGCACTACATCAGGGACAGTATTCTGAAAATCCTTTTTGGTAGAATAAAACTTTTTTGTCTTTTTTAAACACGAAATCTTGCTCTTCGGAATTTCCACTGATTCACAGGCGCTGTTTCGGAGCAAATGCTTTATGTATGGTTTTCATAACATCTCCGAGTCAAAATAAATACTGCCCTAAAAATACCCAGTTCTCCAAACATGAAATGTGAGCGGTGAAGCTTGCGGGTGATGGCAGAACAGGCGTCATGAAGCGGGTAGTATCTGCAACACAATATGAAATTTTACAAACTCACTATACCAAAATCGCACTTAATAGAAAATTATCAGTCGAAAACAAAATAAGGAAAGCGATAACTATTCGCCACAAGTACACCTGCTTCAGAAGGTTTGTGCAGCGCTCTATCTGCGAAGGAACTTGATTTCTTCCCAACTGCTACATGAACTTCGAGACCTAGAAAACCTCAGACTGCAGCTCTCGGCACGATTGAACTTGCAAAACTCTCAAAATCTGGTTTTCTTTCGTTTTTTTTTTCTTGCCGCCTTCCGTGCCTCAAACACTTCGCATGGTCAGTTGAGGCACATGTTTGGCCCCCTGCATATTGGAACTACAGTGACGTAAGTGGGTAGTGCAGGTGGGAGAATGCGCGGCGTGGTAGCTCTGACGTCAGGTCACGTGCAAAATGTATTATCCCACCTAGCCTTCCTGAGGAGTCCATGAATGAACTAGCTCCACATTCTGACGAATAAAGCTCTCTCTCTCTCTATCCCTGAAAGGTTATAAGCCCCACTAAAAAGTCAGTTCGAAACTCTCCTTCCCCCACCCACACCCAAACTCGCCCGCCCCTCTTCCAACCGAAATTAACCCTTTAAGGCCCAGTGATTCCAAATGGAATCATCAATTTTGTAGGTCAGTGCGCAACCCCGGGGTAAAAAGAAAAGGTTGTTCTTACGCTACAACTCATATTTAGCCCTTGCTCCACATATGCTGGCAAGCTGGTAGACTCAAGGAAGTGCTGCCACCTCTGAACGAAAAAAATAAAAGAATCGCTGGCCCTGTTCCCGCCATTCGCTGAGATCCCCTCTTCTTTTCACCGTGCAGAGATACAACAATTACTTTATTTTTGTCTCGAACATTTGGACTTTGACTATTAGGTGTTATGCTATCCCTTCGCAGTAAATTTCTTCGGCGAAAAGTATTTCCGGGTACCGGAGAACTTTGCGAATTTTGATCATTCCAAATGGAATTATTGGGACGTAGGGGCCCCGACTACTAACGCGTTGCATTTTCGATTGACGTTACCTCACTGGCTAAATCGCGTGTTTGTTCGCGCTCAAACGGCGTTTTCATGCCGTACTTGGCCATGTTTTGGGCGCGTGTTACCTGATGGATCATTATCGCGTCTGGAGCCTGTATTGTTGGTGGAGCCTTGCTCTGCTTTTGTGATTTTATGCTGTTGATATGATCTTATGCGGTGTAGATAAACTTCTTGGGGGGAAATCCCCCCGTAGTATGGAAACATTTGCTTTCAGAACAGATGGCGACAATCAGCACATGCGAGTTTTATGGGATAAAGGAAGAAGTCCCAAAGCTTGTGCTGATCCCTCGAGGTGGCATTGATTCGCCCGATGAAAAAGAAGTCATCGCGCAAACTAGAAAAAAATAGAGAAGAGTGTCCTCTTACTTCCGCATTCGGTGCGAGAAGTGTGGCACACACCTCTGCCTCAACAAGGAAAAGAATTGCTTCAAACAGTTTCATCTAAAATTTTCACGTATTGCTTGAAACGACGCATTTCAGGTACACCAAGTCCCACTGATTCCATTTGGAATCATTAAATAAGTTTTGATTGAAAAGTGTGCGCACAGATTTTTTAACTTTTCTTACCTACCACGATCATGCACATCTCAAGTTGTAAAGACCAATTTTTTTACATTGAACGGAAATAATTTGGGTCTGAAAGGGTTAAAGGACAACCGCAGCGAATTTTTGTACCACGTAGAAAGCCTAGTTTAAGATAATGTGGGTATAGGGAAGCCTCCCTGCAAAATTTTACGTTCGAAATACAAGTGTGAGGTGTCACGAAAAGTTAGCAAAGGTAGCCATTACTTATACAACATTGAAAAAAAGAAAACATCGCTATTACCGCCCAGCGTAAGTGACGAATGACCCAGAACGCGCTTCTCGAAGCACGACCTAGGCGGCGCCTGCAGCTCTCCGTATCACACTGTAAAAATCTCGGAGACGACGCGCTGGGATTTAATTCATAGCGCCTAACCACCCATCGTCTGCTTAGGTGATGTTTAGAGGCATCTAACAAGAAAATTATACAATCGCCAGCCCTGCGGCTTTGCCAAGGTTGCTTCAGTGTATGTACTACACCTTACACATTTTGCACCTTACCTTATATTTACATTATATAATTTATTACATTATAGGTTGCCTCATACAGTTTACCGATACAGTATGCATTTTATAACCAACTTAGCCAAAATAAAATGTTGCAGTTGGCCTTTAGGGCCAGGGTAGCACGATATGTCACTGCCTCAAGTAGGCCAAACATCAGGAAAGATTTAGAAAATGCCCAATTGATGCGACTGCTCACGTCCAAATTTGATCGCGAATCAAATCTGACCTCTTAATCATAAACAGCAAGTTTAACTTGCCCGTAATTTTCGGCGAGAAGGATAACCGTAGCTAGCTGCAGCCGAAATAAAGCCTTTCAAAAAGCGCAAGTAATTACTTCCCCCGAGTGCCATTTATCGTGTGCGGCAGAGACTGTTGTTCCTCGCAACGCATGCGGGGAAGAGTAACTGTGGCCACGAGATTGAACTGGGCGCGAGAAGATGCATGGGATGCGTCCCACATCACCCTGCTATATATTGCTCACACGGCCCACTAAATTTGCGAGGGAGCCTAAACAGCTGTCCCCTGCATCCACCGTCCTTACTGGAACAGAATGTCACTTTCACTTGTGTGTGGGGACATTCCGCGCTTGACTACACCTATTAACACTTTATCTTATTCTTTATCAATGCCATGTTGAGGTCAACAACAAATATATATTGATGACACTAAGAACACATTGAAGTTTTCCCGGATGTCTGATATAACCCATTCAGCCACCTCGAGGGTGTGCAGAACTCACCCAGCCTTTTTTCCGGTTAACCGCAAGGCGAGGTCTCCAAGGAATGCAGGCACGTAACACAGAAAGAACAGGTTCAGGCGATACAACACTTTGCTGGTGGTCGCCGTGGCGCTGGGTGGGCGAACTGCCTTCGGCAAAGGGAATTGTACCGTAATCCTGTTTACTTGCGCAAGCACCTCACCCCATGTGTGCGTTTGTAAGGCGCTGCTGGTACAGTTGTACACCTTCAGCTGCGTTGGCCTGTGAAAAGAAATTGTTTATGTTCATCTGGACTTCAACAGGCACAGGAAATAAAAGCGCACACAAAAATACGCGGTTCGTGGCAGTGTATGCGATTGAAGAACGCCGGCGTGAGCCCAAGGTTAAGATGCGGAAAAGGTGGCTGCAGTTCACAACCGTTGGGAATTTTCCTATTTCAAAAGGTCCGTTCAATTGGGCCGTTCAATTGGGAGGACTAAATACTATACTGTTTGCGCCTGTACATGAGCCCAAACAACCGCGTGAATGGGGTTCAAGAAATAAATGCACTGCCATAGCTGGCATACCGTGTTTTATTATATCGTTTATTGAAGTACAACACACTAGCCTTTGTGATCCGTCACATGAAAAGTACAGACAGCACATTCTTTGAAAAATAGTGGTCGCTTTAGATACAGGATGGGCAATGAGCGCTATATAGTGCCTACCGCAGGAGTTCGTGTTACTGCACGCGAGTTTCTATTTCAAGGCTAGCACAGGCGCGCATAATCCCTTAACTGCAGTTCCTTTGTACTCAGGAAAAACTACAAACTAGGACCATTTTAAAGATTCTTTTACAGTGAAGCTGTCTATATGGCCAGGATCCCGGGATTTTTTTGTGGCGTAACATCAACAGAAAACTATCATCATCTAGGGCTCAGACTTAAATGCAATGGCTCATGTCCCCGTAAGGCAGAGGCTACATGCACTCGGCATGTAAAGTGAAGTGAACAGTGCTTATATTCTTTAGAATCACACATACAACATACTGAACAGCATACGCTTTAATAGAGAACAAACTCAAAACAAGCATCCCAAACACATAATTGATGATAATGCGCTCCTGCGCCTCCATGCAAAAAAGTAGCGCTCCCCGCGTACGCTTCCCGGTAAAGATTACTGTTGCGCAACCTGCCGTGGCGACGGCCGCTTGCGACGTGGTGAGTGATTTGCCTAGCCTTTCGTATACAAGATAACCAGCTTATCAACTGATTTCAATGTTGTTGCAGCAGCGCTACGGAATCAGGCATACAACATACAGAAGAGTATACGTTTCAAAAACGAGAGACAGAAGAAAGGGGAAAGGCAGGGAGGTTAACCGAGAGGCGAAGGTCCGGTTTGCTACCCTACGAGGGGGGGGGAGGGGGGAGAAGTAATATAATATAAAAGTAAAGAGAATAAAAGAAAGGAAGCACAGATAGATAATCGTAGCCGCTCACTATCGCTGCATACTGCTACCGCACAACAGAGTAGCACATGTAGCGTTATAAACATCAGCTCAGGCTACCGTCGCTTGTTCAAGTATGTTGTCCTTAAAAACGGTAACAGTGTTCTCGTCGCCCTCCGCTTGTGATGTCGGGATTCTAAGATTATTTCTTCAGATTCAATAAAAAAACGAGCTCAAAGCAAGCATCCGAAACACATAATTGGGGATAAGGTGCTCCTGCGCCTACATGCAATGTGAAGCACCTGGCGCTCCCCGCACACGTTTCCCGGTAAAGATTTCTGTTGCGCAAGGTGCCGTGGCGACGGCAGGTTGCGACGTGGTGAGTGACGTCCCTAGACTTTCGAATAGAAGATAACCAGCTTATCAACTGATATATATGTTGTTGCAGCACCGCTTTGGGCGGTGGCGTGCTGCAAAAATTACCATTACTTCCATTAATACCATTACTCTAAAATAGCAGTACTACCATTACTTGAAGGCCATAAATGAATGCATACCCCCCTCAACAGATTTTGTGTTAGTTTTCGACATGTTCGCTGGACATCCGCTTTCGCTGGGCTAGTATGGCTGGTCAATTTTTTCTTCTCTAATACCATTCATATATTATCATCAGACCCACAGAGTGATCGATACCAGCGATAGCGGTGGCGGGAAATCGTTTGAGTCTATGGCGAAAGCAAAGAAACCAAAAAAAATTTAAAATATTGCGGCAAAATACGGCCTCCCATTCCATTGCCTGAGCAGGAGAAACGTCCGAACTTCTTTGTCAATTGCGGAGCAAGGTTGTCATACACCCCATGAACGAGGCGCCAACGACGGGCCAAATTACAAAGCTGACTTATCAGCTTCCGAAAATAACCCCACGAAAGCAAGGACAATTAATAAGGGGCCCTCTGGTGCGCGAGAGAACGCCGGTTGTGGTTCAAATACCCAGTCAGAGCCCAGAGTTGTCAAAACACAACAAAATATATTCTTCAAATAAGGCAGTCACATACACACACACACAGACTTCGGCTAGGCACATCACAATGCACTTCAGATGGGTGTTAGCAAAACTCCGGAAAATGATTAACGACAAGCACGTACAGTACATAATGAATAGGAACACAAAGTGTCCGCTCGTATACTTCATTCTTGTAAAAGAGCGCCATCGCCAGCAGGCAAAATTTTGGAAGTAAATCTGCAAGCACTCTAGTAAACATTGAGAGTGTTTTCCCCTGCTCGACTCTATAGTTGTATAGAAGTCCAAGCCGCAGCGGAATGTTTTGCTGCACATTTCTCCTCCGTATATAAAGCTTCAGGTTTCAAAGCTAGTGTCAGTCAGCGCCACACGACGGTTCCTACAATATACTGCTGTGTTGTTTGATGAAAAGCTCATCAGCGAATTCCTTAAGCGCTTGAAGCCTTCCCCATCCTGCGGTCCTGATAGCATCCCCTAAACGTTTACAACACTATTCTAACAATTCTAAATGCTTACGGCAGTATATTTGCTCCAGTATTGACATCTAAATTTAACAACTCTTTAAATACTTAGATTTTCCATGATATGTGGAAAACTGTTCGTGTTTTTCCAGTATTCAAGTCTGGATGTAAAACCGATGTTTCGACTTATTATCACCAGATTTCCCTTCTCTCCTCTCTACTACGTCTAATACTTTTGAGCTCGCTCTTCACAACATATTTTTTACTGTGAAGAACTCATTAATTCCGAGTCAGCATGGATTTCTCCCCGGCCTCTCCACTATCACAAATCTCGCGAGTTTCATGACACAGATCTCCAAGCCGGCACTTCAAAAGCGGCAAGTCGACACCGTTTACGTGGACCTCAGCAAAGCTTTTGATGTAGTCAGCCACTCCCTGCTTCTGATCAAGCCTACGCACTTTGCCGTTGACTCGTCAGTTGTCAATCTCTTGTGCAGTTATCTTCATGATAGATCTTGTTATGTTAACGTCAATGGCCCAAGATCTTATTTTTACATGGCAACTAGCGGCGTTAATCAAGGATCAGTATTGGGGCGACTCCTTAATTTTTTTCCTAATCACGTTCTTTCCGCTCATTGGAACTCTTCTTTCGTTCTATATGCCGATGACATCAAAATCTTTGAGAAAATTCACACTGTTTATGACTGTCCCACCCTGCAGTCTGACCTGCTTTGTTTTTCTAAATGGTGCAAAGACAATAACCTCACCTTGAATGCTGCTAAGACGAAAGTCTTGAATTTCACACGCAAAACAGCAAGCTTTTCTTTTTCTTATTCTGTAGATTCTGTACCATTGTGTAAGGTCTGTGAGATCAATAATCTCGGTGTACTTTTTGACGCGATTTTACACTTTTCAGCTCGCACTATAGCGTTGCAATACAGGATATGCGCTCTCTTGGCTCCGTTTGCAGACTATCGAGCGAATCTCAGTCTCCTACACCATTCGGCAAGTTCTACACAACAATCTGTTTTCCTTATCTCGAATATGCGTGTTTCCTGTTCCATGTTTCCATTTTCCATATTCCATGGAATTCCGTGTTCCTACCTGTCATCACCAACGCTCAACCGTCCACAGAATACAGGGTCTCGAAAACGCTTATTTTAACTATCTTGATATTTTTCATAACTCACTGTCATTGTTCTTTTCCGAGCTTGGCGTTACGGTGTACTAGTTTCACATACTGTTCAACTGCCCGTCTTTTCCTTTTCTTTTGTAATCATCTTGCGCCTTGCTATACTATGTACACTCTTCTTTTTAAGATTGTTATTTTTACTCGTTTTTTTTTTAATTCCCTGCTGGTTTTTTTTTTTGGTTTGTTTCTTTGTTAATTTAGGCGTGCGCCAGGACTCGTACCTCATGGTTGTTCAAGGTCATGGTAAATAGATAAATGATTGATTTATTGACTGGTTGATTGATTGAGTGATTGATTGATTGATTGATTGATTGATTAGCGCTACTGTACCGTGTTCGTTTATTTACGCAAGTCGCCTCATTCTTCCTGGATATATGTTGTTACCAGTTTCACTATCTTTCATGGCAACTCAATTTGATGCATTCTCTACAGTCTTTCATATTATACCACACAGAATTCTAAACTGTATGCTGTCACTTCGCCACACATGACGTTTGAGGTTGCATGCTGAGCAACAAATGACGTGTCGTCCGGGTTACATTGATTGATAAAGAAAACGTTTCAATGGACGCGTCCATAATGCTTGCTGAGGCTGCCACTTTTACAATGTTGATTCACAAGCAAACAGTAGACCACCAGGTGAGGGGCCAAATCCAGAAAATTTGCTTGAGGGCACATTGGTTACAGGCAATCTAATTATTACGCCACATCATAATTATTGCATATCGTTTCAAAACAGAATGCTCTCCCTGCACGTGCTGCCTAGCGACTCAATAATTACCTTGCCGAGGCCAACTGCCAGGCAACGCAAATGAGCGTATTGGCCACGACGTCCACAGGAATAAGGTCTGCAACGCAGTCTTTAGAAAGTAACAGTGACCGCAGCAAGCCCATGCCTATCTGCAAAAGTATAGGGGAGAGAAGTGGCATCTTAGCATCTCACTAACGAAATCGGGAATGTGCTGCGTTTCTATATGCCACATTTCAAATGTAAGATCGCAGATAAGAATCAGAATCAGAATCAGTTTATTCAATACAAAAAACGGGGTTAATTACATGGTAAGTATATACAGAAGGAGGTCCCGTAGAAATGACGAAATGTATTATTTCTACTCACCGACACGACGATACCCGTGCAGCCGTTGTAATTGTCTATCCACCCCTTTAAAGGAGAAGCAGATTGTTTAAATAGCCATTACCAGACCAAGCAAATGTTATGCTCATTGTGAAAGCTCCAGTCAGGTTTTATGCGCCTTCATTGTACACTAAGTGCTAACGCTAATAGCGAGCAAAGCTAGCGCATACATTGCCCGTGACGACCTTTCTACGGCACCGTTGTCACGACCTGTCACAAGATTCTTCACTGATCCGACGAAAAATAGTCGCAGATATATGCGAGTCCAATTAACTCGTACGTCAAAGACATTCGAGATGTACATAGCTGTTCTCACAGTCTTCCGAAGTTGTAGGGGTCTGTTCTGTGACTGCTCGAAATCGACCCATGACTGTACAGACGCTTGATTATATGCTGGGCGATTCTTTCGCTATACCCGAGTCCTTTAGAACATTTCACGCATGTTCCTGTATGCGGCGCCGGCTCTTCCACACCGGCTTTTCCTTATACAATGCGCCTGCGCATGCGTCGTCGGTACCGACCACAGCGTCACACGTAGCCTCCACCACCGCCACTACCGCTGCCGAACGAAAACCATTGTGGAACTTCCATATAGAGGGGCACAATTTTGGCCTCTTTAGAACATTCTAGCTATTATTCAGCTCATTAACGTGAAACAGCGGCAGAAGGCACAACACGCGCAAGAGCTAATGTCTGTCCTGCTTAGAGGTCCCTGTCTCGAGTATGGGCGCTAACTATACTGGCTGGCTCCCCTAAAAATCCGAAATCATTCAGCATACTGATCTCTCACCGGAAATGGCTCCCTCCACGATGCAGTTACAACAGAGGGCCTGACGATAGCAAGAGGAAGCCCTTCTTGTTCATCCAGCAGTAGGGACTCAGTAACAGCCTTGGTCAAAGCGTAATTATTCGGCTGCCCAAACTGAAGTTTGCTCATCGGTCCCGCAGCCGTTTCACCTAAAGACCTGTCATTTAGAAAGCGAGCACACCTTATGAATGTTACGTACATTGACATGTACCGGGCGCTTATATCTTCAAACTTAAAAAATGAAGATCACTTCCAGTCAAAGTAGTCCACCATTGCAGTTGGATTTCTTGATGAGGCAACCATTACTTGGGTGACAAGTCATAATGACACTATTAGCAAATTTCAGCAATTTGCTTTTTCGGCAATATAAGTGCCCGTTCGTCTTTTATTTGCAATTATAAATTCAAGTCGATGTATTATACCGAAGCAATCCTCGAAAAAAATACAAACAAGGTTCGTATTCCAAGTACGATAGTTTTGTCTTTCAGCGCGTAAGGGGGATTTTTCTTTTTCTATTTATAGTACGTATGCTGACGAATCCTTGATACATTTGTAAGAGAATTCCATTGTTAAAATATCACCTTTATATTGCTTGAATGATTAAATTACGCATGGCGGTGCAAATCACACTTATCTTTAAGCGACCGCCATCCCAACGTAGTTCTTAGTTCTGAATTTGCATTGCTACCATTCATTCACAATTCTAGCACGAGCAGACACTACAGCTACTAAACAGCGAGTTTTCTTTAGATTCATTAGAAAATAGTTGTGGTCATTAACACTTACTCAGTGATTTCCATAAGGCTTTGTGCGTCTATAGGAGCTGGGTACACCATTTCCTGCACGTCTCTTTTACTCCAGTTACTATACGCTGTTGACACGTGAACAAATGCCTGTAAATGAAGAGGCGATGGTTTTAGGGGTTCCATAGTAGCCAAGCACAGCTGGTGAAAGCCCCAGCACAACTTCTATTAGACGTTCTTACTCCTCAAAACTGAAACGAGTAAACGTTGCCGGAGCATGGCAAATTCCAGTGAATTAATTACCTTGAAATTAGGGTTTTCTGACATTGCTATAAAATCACGCCCTGGCGAATGAGGAAAATTGAAATTAGTTATAGGCGTTTTTCACCGACTAATTTGCTCATTAAGGAACTAGGTGGCGCTTCCAGGTCGCCTAGTCACTTCTTGCCTCAAGATCTGCCGTGGTACCTCGACGGCAGCTTGTTTCCAACCGGGGCGGTAGCGTTCTGATAGGGGTAGAATGGAAGAACGCTCCTGTGTTTAGATTAGCGTACACGTTAAAGAACACCAAGTGGCCGAAATAAATCCGGAGGCACCCACGGACGTGGTTTGCTGCCTCAAACGAAAGAGCACCTACTGCGCATTAATTTGCGCAATATGGCATTATAACCCCGATATTTGTGCTAAAGGGTGGCTAGCTTGCAGTATTTCCTGAGGATCACGAAGAACCATCGAAAAAAGATGTACCACTCGTCACTGTGCTGAAAGGCGTTTTGCTAACTCTGGTCTGATTGTAGCTTCTGTCCAATTTTTGTTATCTGTCCACAACGTCGGAATTAAAGGTCAAACCACCAGCTTTCTCAAATTAAAGGATTTGATGTAGCAGCACATTTTTGTGATGATTTAAATCAAAGACAAAGTTGCTAGAAAAATATGGTTGTCAGATAGGGCGGCAAAATTTGTCGGCACTCGGTCATGCTCGAAAACATTTTTGGGGGGGAGGGGGGTTACCACAAACGTCCACCCCCCTCGTTACAACTAACTGAGACTGACCCATTCGGTTTAACTATAAGGTATTAAATATAAGTGCATTCATTGTTGAACATGCCGACCATAGGAAAGTTTACATCGGTTACATACAAATGTTCAAAGCAAGTCGTTTCGTCTCGAGCAACAATGTAAACGAGTAACGAGCGATATTACTTCTTTCCTTCAAGCTAGTGTAAAATTTAAAACATCCACACTCTAAGCCTGGATCATCAAAGAGCGAGATACAGTGATCCTGGTCTCATTCAGGAACTAAAAGTATAGCTCTCGGATAGCAGTTTCCTGTGGCCCTGCCCTGTGCGCTTACCCTACGGTGGTGCGCGTTTACGGACCAGACCTAATGAGCTCTGAAGGATGGATATGTGACATTCGCATGTACGCTGAAGCTTTTCATAACGCTTCCTGTCGTTCACCCCGTCAGTGTCGACGGCAGACCAGCCACCAAAACAATACCCTGCTGTGCTGCGCCTGTGTCACGCGCTGCCATCGCAAACAGAGGCAGTTGAGGCAGGCTGAGCCAAGTAAAGGAAGCGTCGTCACGTGATCAACCATTGTGACGCCCATGGTAGCGTAGTGAGAAATGTCCATGTGAGCCATCGTATGATGGAACCTTAGCTAAGGAACCAATTCATGACCCTAGTATATAGCGAGGCTAGTCGTGGTAGCGATGTCCCGCTGATGAAGAAGTGAACGACTGGGAGATGAAGAAGTGAATGACTCAGCCTCCTATATAAGGTACAGCAAATCTTTTCCGCCACTTTAGGAGTGTAGTAGTAAAGCGATAATACAATGACACGAAATCATGTGAAACGAAATAAATGAAATGACGAAAGAATGAATGTCGCGATATTGCAAATATATCTTTATCCGTAGAAAGCACAAAATAACTTACACAAAGGTTTGGCATTTGTCTACAGATGTCTACCATGCGCCGTGTACCCATAACATTGAGCTGAACCAGTCGTCTGAAAAATATTAAAGTCGCAATTTTGAGGTTCCGAATTCTGCGGCCATAACATTCGTCTTTAACGCGAAATAAATATAAAACTCCAATATGATTCCTGACTATATATGCTGCTCAAGAAGCATTGTTCTTGCAGCCTTACTTAAGGCATAATTAATAAGTCAAAAAAGTAGCGAAAATGTAATCATTGATAAAATACACAAGAGCGTTGCGTTAGTGTAAAGTCAATTAAAAATGCATGGTTTCAAATAGAGGAGGTGCTCCTGCCACCCGCACAGCGTTTACTTCTAGTTTTACCGTTACTGATCAGCACATCTAGGGCGACGAAGCATGCGTTATACAAAAACAATGTTTTTCTTGCCTAAATAAAATTTCTTGACTCACTTGAGCGAGTCATAAAACTTGACTGTGGCCGCGAGGTGGAAAACGACCGACACTTCTGCTATTATGGTGGCCATGTCAGTTTTACTTAGTCCCAGGTCTGGCAGAGCCAGGTCCCCTGCCACTGCTGTTACTTTACTACGGGTGCCTGGCACGTCCCGCTTGAGTCGTTGAAATACCTTGGCAGACAAAAAAAATAAAAAAGTGAGTGGAACATGCTGCCACAAATGGCAACGCTGTGTTTCACTTGGACTATGACCTGCATTTGGATTTGAAAATGAATTGGCGCGAAGAACACTTTGGCGTGCATTCAAAAAAATGTCACAGTTTCGCCCTAAGGGCGAAGCAATGAATGCGATAGCAACACAGCAATGTCATACGAAGTAAGGTGAGCGGCTTTGGTAGCAATATGAATTGTAGTAAACATGAGCTGATTAAGTAAGCAGGCGTGCTGCGGCGTAAGTAGACCGACATGAAGAGAGACTCGATGACCACGAGAAGGCGCGTGTGAAACGGTGGTGTTGATGAGAAGCGCTTCCCGTGGGCAGCGCGTGCGAAGGGGCACACCTGTAGCGCTGCACTGCCGACGCGGGCAGCATTGCACGTGTAGCGTGCATTGGAAAATGTGGCCCGACTATTACTAACTGTGATGTGAGCGCGCACAAACAAACATGAATAGATCACACTGAATGACTGCAGACAACGACTGTCAAAACGCTGGCAGCAGGCGCATATACGCCGCAGCGGGCGAAGGTACGTGCGTTCTATCGCTTGAACGGAAACTGAGCGGCGAATGCACAGCGCATAAAGGTCAGAGCCGTGTGGAGATAAGAGACGGTGCGAGCGAGCGACGAGCGCGGTTGTTGGCAGAGTAGAAATGCGCCCCCCCTCCCCCCGCTCCCTCCGGCGCTCGCTTCCCGCTTCCTTGCTTGCGCGTGGGAGATTGAGTGCGTTCGCTCTCCGTGACAGCGTGCGTCCCCGCACGCTTCCGCTCGGGCATACGGCTCGCGGCGAAGAAAGGTTTTATCTATACGGAACCTCACGGCGACGGCGACGGCAGAAATCCGGTGGAAGTGTCCATATAATTGCTATCGCAATAAAAGCAAATATGAATTTACACAAATCAGTGACTTGCCCTTGCTTTGTTATTTATTCATTTATTCCAACTTTTTCAGAATCTTGTGTCAGCGTTTACCTGTGATACGTTTATTCTGGCTTATTCTACACCCAGTGTTTCAGCGAACGCTTTCAAAAATTTGCCTGTGGCAGATACTGAAAGCGAACACTTTCAAAAGTTGCCTGTGGCAGATAACACAACTCTTCATGAGGTGGTCTACTCGAAGAGGCGGACATTACTCGCACAAAAAAAATTGAAATGCATAATCGACTAATTAAAAATTATCTAATTAGGTTTTTAACAATTACCCTATGGCCATATTGCAATTTACAAATTCTAGCCGTGGAGTTCACAAGGTGGATCCACTTGTAACGAATTCTCAGGATGACACCAGTTTCGAGATATTAATTCGCATACTTTGCGGAGAAATGCATTGGCGTTCTAGTCACGTTTGTGCTTCAATGCATAAACCGACGTTTTGTTAAGAAACGGCCGAGCGTGAGCAGGTGAGAGTCGGTTTGTCCCGGAAGGGCGCAATTCTTATGAAACTTTGAGACGCAGATTTTCAATTACCTCAGCCTGTTTAGTTAATTGCGTTTATTCGTGTACATAGTAACAGTAAAAAGAAGCGTACTGATCCAAACCTCCTGCCTGCTTCATGCCCTTCGCAGTTGTTTACCACTGCGTATGCTATCCGCAGAATATGTTTGCACACCAAGCCCGAGGAGAGGCGGGGAGAGGGGGGGAGGGGGAGGGTGCAGAGTCTGTAAAGCGTGCTCTGGCATCACTGTGAAAAATTTCCGCACCGATATTTCACAGCTGCCGTCATGATGTCAGGCAAACTCTGACGCCGCAAAGGCGGAACCGCACTGCTATATTTATTTTATTCACGTTGCCTCACAGGCTCCAGCATCGGAGCACTATGTGAGGAGGGGGGGGGGGGGAGATTACATAGATAGGGGTAATGTCAGGAGCATAAGTAACATGAGCATGCAAAATAATGTTTATTGACTGTCAGTACCCATCACTGGAACGTAAACACAACATTATACAATAGTCAATAACTGCTATAGGCTGCCAAACAAAGGGCAGTAAGGGAGCCCCGACTTCCGCGAGCAAATGAGGACACACGAAAGAAACACACACGACACCACGAGCGCAGCAACTAATGCAAGTAAACTAAAACCTTTCTGACGCTACTATGACTTCTGAGAAGCTACGACATAGATGTGAGGCTTCTCGTCGACGTGCTTCGCAACGGCATTTGAAGGTGGCTGTGAGATAAATACTTAACCAATTAATTCAATAAAGACCCATTCGTGTTGCATGCAAGTGTGTGTGTGTGTGTGTGTGTGTGTGCGTGCGTGCGTGCGTGCGTGCGTGCGTGCGTGCGTGCGTGCGTGCGTGCGTGTGTGTGTGTGTGTGTGTGTGTGTGTGTGTGTGTGTGTGTGTGTGTGTGTGTGTGTGTGTGTGTGTGTGTGTGTGTGTGTGTGTGTGTGTGTGTGTGTGTGTGTGTGTGTGTGTGTGTGTGTGTGTGTGTGTGTGTGTGTGTGTGTGTGTGTGTGTGTAGACAGACATGAAACGGTTTTAGCGACCTCATACTGTTAGTGCGCAATAACTGCAGGGATCAACTTCAGAAGAACTGTTGTATTGAAAGCCCAAAAAGGAAAAGAAAGACGTCTGAGAATAAGCACGTATCAGCGGTTCTCGTTCAGTTTCCATCATTTTTTTATATCTTAACGTTTACTTCTTTTTTTTCTAGTATAAGGCTTTTATTCAAATTTTCCCTTTCTACACACTTATTAGGTGCTTAGTATTTGCCAGTACATGTTACGTACACTCAGACGTTCTAGAACCCACAGCATAGGCACATTTGGCCTGAACACACAAGAGCGAAATGAGCAAGCATTCCCAAGTATCTGCATATCCTGTCCTATCCATGAAGTAACTTCAGTATAATGAAGTGCCGAGCAGATTACACAAAATTATATTTACAAGCATCCATGGGAAGATATTACCTCGCACTTGAACAACTCTTCAATCCTCGCCTCGGGATCGACACCACGTTTGCTACGCACCAATAGATATATCCGCTTTACAGGGCAAGAGCGCAGCAATTTTTCAAGCAACACCTGGAATGTACACATCAACTTAATTACTTTTTCTTGAGAAAAAAAACTTTTTTTAATTCGTTACAACATTACTGGGGGAAAAAGTTGTCAAGTTTAGCCTTGAATTATTCTCACTCTGACAAAGGCTTGAAGACACAGTGCCTGTGTTTGCCTTTTACAACACACGGTGACATATTAGGCACTGTGTATCATAATACAATAGTTCTTTGATATCTTTCGCTGAAATGCACCGCTATAACTTATCCATGCAAAGAAAAGTTCTCATGAACAAAAATGCATTAGTAGTACCTTCGAATCACGAACCTTATAATGCGTTTCTTTAGAAAGAGAGAGAGAAAGCAACAATTTCTTTTTTCATGAATAACACGGAGATAAATTAAATGCTTGAGTAAAGACTCTGGTGAGCTCTGAAAATGAAAAATGGTAACAGTGCCTCAACATTCCTTTTAAATTAAATTGACAAGCCAATCGAGAAGTTTTATCTTTGGCTTTCATACAGTTAACTACCAGATTATCCGCTATCTTAGATGGTACTACGTGATTTCGCATGCTGGGTTGACCGATTGATTTACTCTGGATTGTAAATATCAGCAACAAGCACAATGCAGGTTTCTTCACAACTCTGAATTACTAAATAAATGAACGATGATGATTGGTGAAGTGACATTTCAGCTATTTAGCAGCTTGCAGCCAAACGTAGGTCAATCAATTGAAATTCAAAACTAAAAAAAATAAGTATCTCATTCGTCGCAGCCTGATGTGACTGTAGAAAACCGTCTTCTAGTGTTCAGACATTTCGCAGAGAATTCCCTAATAGCCACTCTACATAAAATAATAAAGCGAAGATAAATTAAGTTATCCTAGTTTTAGAATACCATATATCAACAAGATATATAATCGAAGCCAATACACATCTAAACACAAAATCATCCTTGCGTACCTTATAAAAAAGAAGACTTCCAATATGACTCTCATAAAGATAGGTTGTGCACGAGCTGGGTTCCATATACTATGAGAACCAATATCCTCACGTATGTGTTCGTAGCAATAACACTGTGAAACGCCACATATAGCTGCAGTGTACAATGAAAACATTTATTTAATTTATGATAATAAAACAAATATTACGACAGGAGGGCAGAATCCAATTGGCTTAGAATTTCTCTGTACAGTCTCTTGTTTGTGCATTGTAGCACATTTTAGTCCTTGTTGAACAAAAGGGTGCAAGAGAAACATAAAAATAAATCAGTTGCGCATGTGCACAGCGCCTCAAAAATGCACCCCTGTTGTGGGTGGTGGCACACTAATAAAGTAGGTCACATTCCTGTTGGAGTCCTTCGTACTTCCGTGTCATAGCTTTAAAGTGGTCGGAAATAATCTATGATTTCTCCAAGATTATTTTCTGGTCTAGGCATTCAGCTTTCACGAAAGAAGGCTGATGAAGTACCCGCACTTACCTCTCCACTCAGCCTAGGAAGCAGACAAACGAGCGGAAAAGGCAAAGAAAACAGATCTGTGTTCGTGTGACACGTAGCGGTAGTTTTTCGAACCAGAAACGCAATAAAATGGTTGTAGAAATCTGCAGTGCGATGAAAATCTCGATGGTCATGGCGCGAGTCAAAAGGGTGGTTTTCGGCAGAAAAATTCTGCATCTCCCAAACTATGCACACTTTAGCATCAGTGCGAATATCATACTTTCTCACACAACATCTCAAGAGATACTCTCACCTTCCCAATGAAACCTGTGCCTCCAGTGATAAACAGCACACGATCCCGGTACAACAAAGAATCTCCGATTTAGCGTTGTACGTGGTTTCAGTTGCAGGTGAAGGGATTCGCTGTGATAGGGCTTCCTTCGTCATGATGGTACTTTGTTCCAAGCAGGCTGCTGCGCCGAAGACCAAGAATATTTTTCATCTAGTTGCAACGAGTACAAGAATTTTAGAAGACAAGATTTCCTTAGCTGATTTCACGTAGCTTTGGCGTATCTTGAATCTGGGTGTCTTGTAACCACTTCCAGAAAAAAAAAAAAAAAACGACCCTATTGCGCCTCCCCAGCTTTGTATCAACTCGAAAGAGGTATCAAAACTTAGGTGTCAACGAGACTAGAAGCGAGAATTAGTTCCAGAGTAGGTGAAATTAACGGTACGGGCGTAATTAGCGCTAATATAGCCGAAAGTGTACCACAATGCTTCATTGATGACACTATTTCTGAGATAGAACCACCTGGCCTACTGGTAAAGAAAAAGTGAAGCAAATGTCGACGCTAAATAGAAGTACTGTATAATTGCGCATGAAATACGATGCTAAGAAGATGCGAAATAGGTGAATAATGAATATGAAACAGAGACATAACGAGAGCGAATTGACAGATATAATCAACATTTATTCATACAATCATTAGAACCACCATGTACTTCCACCTTGTGTTCTGTGTTGTCGACACTTCACTGAACCTTTCTTTTTTTCTATCGTTTTTTTTATTTCTTTTTTTTTCACTGGCTCATACGTATCAATACCACATAGAACAGTACATGTGTGGACGAAAGTAAATGGAACACGGGATCAGTGGTCATCATCATCATCCTAGTGCCCTCTAGCAGCCTCTGGGGTAAGGAGAAATCGGAACGCGAATGCGAGAAGGTAGGCGCGGATGGCCCGTTCACAACTATATGTTTCTTTACCCGTCCATCAGAGCGTCGTTCGTAGCTTCAGCAATAGTATAGCTACACTCGCGTGGATCATGGGGGCTCCAGTACGTCGGAAGCGTAGAAACACCGTTGCTATCAGCGCCATCAAGCCAGCGAGTGGGCACTCACCGAATCTGCTAATGACACACGATCCACGGGTAACGACACAGATCGAGAAGTGCGAATTTGTCATGAGCGCCGGCCTGCGCGCAAGAGTGATCAAAATTCTACTTTTCACAGAGACTGCTATAGAGAGCTGTGGGATCAAGTTTGCCCACATCTCCAGTCTATAACTTTTGTCCGAATATGTACATCGTAACAGCGCGGATTACTTAAACTGCATGCAACGTATTTCCTAGATATTCTCGACGTTCCGGTGTGTAGCGTCAACGCGTTCAATTTGCACGCGTAATAGTATGTGGTAGTGCTATTAAGCCAAATTGTGTACCTCACGAATGAGCACTGGCGAAGGCAAACAAAGTCAGCCCTATGGACAGGAAGACACCTTTGAAAGTCTACGACTATATTCCAAATATGCACGCAGTTCTCATCATTACGGAAGCGCGAATACCAGGACACGAAAGTGCGGACAGGACAGGTCACTGCAGTTCGCGTTCTTTTGTGTCTCATTTTTCGTGCTGTCTGTCTCTCATGAATCTGTACCAACAAGAGCAAGTTTGTACGATTTTACAATGTCTCATTCTGCAAGCTTTTCAATAGATGTTTTTATGGTATATGTAAAGATTTGAGAGCGACTCAATGGGATCTTACCAAATGCTCAAAACCGTCGCGACAGTTTGTCTCTTTTTAATGCGAAAGCATTATATGTCCCATTACTCGAAAATCCGTCGGCGTTACCGAAACATGGTACCAAAAATGACTGACGCCTCAAAGAGTAAAAACACTTCAAAAAAATACTCGGATTGACATCACATTTCTCAGCTCCTCTAGACATAGTAAATTAATGGCTTCGAAAAAAAAATATGTTATACTTCGGTCTGAATGGGATTCGAACCCGGGCCTCGGGGGTGCTTGACGAGCACGCTTGCCCTGACGCCACAGCAGCTTCACTGTTGTGGCTTACTAAAGGCTTACTTACTATAGTGCGTGCGTGATTACACGCGTCACATCGCAGCCATCTCGCTGACTAAAGGTGCGGCCTAGAGCCTGCGTCGCTGGGCATGTGACGGCCCAGAAAATGGGGAGGTGGTGGCGCCGCATTATGAGTGCATAAAATGAGCGCGTTCACGAGGTTCCCAGGTCTACAAACGGTACAATGCTTTCGCATTCCCACACCTGAGCAGTCTTAGGTGTCTCTGCCAAAAGTTTTTTTTTTTTCTCTCATAGGCCTATGTGTCAAGGAGCTCACCCGATCTGGTCTGGTCGGACTCTTTGTCACAGTCAACACGTACTGCATAGTGCAGGACGCGAAAAGTACGTCGGAATGTCCATTAAATCTTCCAACATTTATGACTTCCACAATTTTCGAGATTGTATCTTTGCATGTGCGTACAAGCGAAAACAAGACGCCCACAAAATCCCCAACACCTGGCCGGAACCCGGAGACAAACCCATTTCTCTTTCGCAGAAGATTAACGGTCCGGATATACACTGCCATCAATGCGGTCATAACCTGTCTACTGAGGGGCTTGAAACTTTCCGTCTGCTAACGCGGGTGTGGTGTCGCATGCTAAGCGACAGAAATACGTCGCGTCATCAAAAATGCCTAATAAAAGGTTAGTAACACATGTCCTATGGTGTCCGCCGATTGAGATCGGACAGATCTAAGGACCATGAAATGTCTGTTGTTACTCCAAGTTATTTCCTTCAGTTTGTCTTTTTATTTTTCTTTAGCCACGTGGTGACCATACGCAGCTCCGGTTGTAGTAAAAAAGACGCCTGTTCATCTCATCAAAGCGTTTTGCTACAAATGTCGTCATTGTTAGTGTCCCCCTTTCTTTTTTTTTCTTTCATATTTCGCTCCTCGCATTTTGAAGTCAAGCATGAACGCACCCTGCTACCTGCTTCTTATCCTTGTCATCCCTTATACCTTCTTTTCTTTTATTCTTTGACCAAAGTGCATAAAAAACAGACACTTCTTACGTGTGGTAATGCGAAAGCATTATACCGTTTGTAGACCTCGGAACGTCATGAACGCGCTCATTTTATGCACTCATGACGTGGCTCCACCTCCTCCACATTATCTGCGCCATCACGTGCCCACTGACGCACGCACTAGGCCCAACCTTTAATAAGCGAGATGGCTGTGGCGTGACCAGTGCAATCTCGCACGCACTAGGCACACCTTTGGTAAGCCAGAACCATGGAGCCCCCGTGGCGTAGAAAACCTGTGTTACCAAAAAACATGTTGCAGGCTTCTGCTCTTCCAAATATTGAAAGACGGTGCGGAAGAAAGATATTTGTGCAACGCTTTAGGGCTGGAATGCGCTCTCTCCAGTAGTGCGCACTTGTAGGCATGCAGTGGAACTCCTAGATATTTAGGTGGCACACAAGACCATTCAATGCCAGCATAATGTGATGGTGTAATGGCCCATGATCCAAACCATAGCCCTGAGCTGTTAGAGCTATTCATTTACGCACCGGACACATTACCAAACTCTACTATGATAGAAAGAGTTTTAGCTACGCTGAGCTTGTCTTTGCAGAAGAATGCGATATCGTCAGCGTACGCTAACACTTTTACCTCATTACCGAGAATACTGAAACCACGAACATTGCTGCATTTCAATGTGCTCGAACAGAGCGATTTAAGTAAAGGGCGAAGAGGAGCGGGGACATGGAACATTCTTGATTCACGGAAGAGCGGATGTGGACGAGATTTGAAAGGGCACCATTCTTCTTGCAGGTTAACCTGGTTCATGTCCTGCCAGAACTGGTGGTGTCTTCGAGTTTCCTTTCTAGACCTTGTTTATGGGAGTTCATGAGTGAGCTTTATTTTTCTATTGCTTTTCTGACTGTTCGTTTTTCTAAATATTATTTGTTCACTGTGTCACGGAAAAATCTTTACAGACATTTAATGCCGATGTTGTTCCCGCCACCATATTAGCGATCAGTATACATCAGATTACCAGGACGTGATGTACTTGCAAGGGTGCGCAAAATGCCAGTTCTTTCTTCTACAAAAACTTTTCTTTTACAAATCACTCACTGAAACCTTGACAGTTAGAACATGGCTCCGAAAAAAAAAACGAGTATTTTCGTTTCATCAAATAGCTGTCGCCTTTGTGAGGTGCCTGAAACTATCGAACACTGTATACTGATTGTAAAGATGTCATTTCATTCTGGGATGTCCTCCACAGAAATTTGCAAAAATGTTTTGATCTAAATTCTCACAGTATCCGATATCTTGTCGTTCCATGTGATGATGGTCATTTCGGTCTTGCATACGAGCTTTCCATAGACTATGCAGGCCTATCAGTAAAAACATATCGAATGGTAATTCGATATGTTTTTACTGATAGACCTGCATAGTCTATGGAAAGCTCGTATGCAAGACCGAAATGCAGAAAGAACAATGTCCTCAAGATCGCATTTCGCTCAAATGATTACGCACTTGAAGGACATTTACGATCAAGAAGAATGTCAGCCGGATTGGCATCCACTTTTGGTTAGGTGTTAAAGCGAATATTTCTATGCCTCACTGATTCGTCCGTGAGCGCCAAAAAAACACTGCAGGAAAGCCAACTTACACAATGGGACTATCTGCGCATTTGCGCACACAATATAGAACAACGGCGCACGACATACATAGCGTAGAACGCTAAAGTTTACATTCGCAGTTGTACCGACAAGAACAATTCCAGTTGCAACGCCACGCTATCCAGAAGAACTGTATATATCTGCATTGCATTACGCGCGTCAAGCAATGCATTCCCGGCATAGGTCTTAGTCTGACCTGGAATAAAGTCTTTTCTCTCTCTCTCTCTCTCTCTCCCCCCCCCCCACCCCCGCGCCCGTCACCATGGGTAGGCCGCGGGTGCAGCGCATGGCAGTAGAGGCTGCCGTACGTGAACTTAAGTGCAAGCGCGGTCGTGCCCGTAAGGCCGATCCCGCGTATCGGCAACGGCAGAGCCTCAGACCGTCTACCACAGTGATCACAAGGCAATACTGTGCAAGTGTAGAGTCGTCCGTGTAAGCGGCAATGTGTGCGTGTAATCAACGGCTGCTTAATCTAAAATAAAGGCTATGCAACTTAACGCAATGTGTCTTCATTCAACTTCAACGTTCAAAAAATACAATCCTAAACAAGCAATCAAATCACATATGCCTCACATCGGGCCTCTCAGCACTTCTTGGATTCGTTGCGTGGTCGTTCTCTTGGGACTTTGATTCAGTTTTCATGGGAGAAAGCTTCGCGTTCAACCATCTTTCTTTAAGAGAGGGGCTTTGACTTTTTTAACTTCTCCTTTCAAATTTTATTGCGATAGCAATTATATGGACACTTCAACCGGATTTCTGCCGTCGGCGTCGCCGTCGCCGTGAGGTTCCCTATAGATAAAATCTTCGCCGCGCGCCGTATGCCCGAGCGGAAGCGTGCGGGGACGCGCGCTATCACGGAGAGCGAACGCACTCAATCTCCCACGCGCAAGCAAGGAAGCGGGAAGCCAGCGCCGGAGGGAGCGGGGGGGGGGGGGGGGGGGGGGCGCACTTCTACTCTGCCAACAACCGCGCTCGTCGCTCGCTCGCACCGTCGCTTATCTCCACACGGTTCTGACCTTTATGCGCCGTGCATTCGCCGCTCAGTTTCCGTTGCAGCGATAGACCGCACGTACCTTCGCCCGTTGCTGCGGCGTATGCGCTTGCTGCCAGCGTTTTGACAGTCGTTGTCTGCAGTCATTCAGTGTGATCTATTCATGTTTGTTTGTGCGCGCTCACACCACAGTTAGTAATAGTCGGGCCACATTTTCCAACGCACGCTACACATGCAATGCTGCCCGCGTCGGCAGTGCAGCGCTACAGGTGTGCCCCTTCGCACGCGCTGCCCACGGGAAGCGCTTCTCATCAACACCACCGTTTCACACGCGCCTTCTCGTGGTCATCGGGTCTCTCTTCATGTCGGTCTACTTACGCCGCAGCACACCTGCTTACTTAATCAGCTCATGTTTACTACAATTCATATTGCTACCAAAGCCGCTCACCTTACTTCGTTTGACATTGCAGTGTTGCTAGTGCATTCATTGCTTCGCCCTTAGGGCGAAACTGTGACATTTTTGTTGTGATGGAAGAGGTTGCTTTGTGTGACGTTTTCTTTTTATGCACTGCTCTGTGACCTGTGTTGCTTATGACCACTTGGTGCTCATATTATTACAAATAGTTCCTGTACATAAATAATTTCATTCATTGTAATAAATACCATGTTTAAAAAGTAGAGAGATAAAGAGCCGCCGTGGCGTCGTGGAAGCGTGCTCGTTTCGCGCACCGGAGGCTCGGGTTCGATTCTCACCCAAAAATGTGCGGAATTTTCTTTTTAAAGCCATTTATTTACTTTGTTTACAGCAATTTCCCCGACAAATGTGACGTCAATTCGTGCATTTTGTTACGTGTTTTTACTGAGTGCGGCGTCGGCCATTTTTAACGTGACAGCGTTAATGGCTCCGTGTCGCAAAAAATCTGGTGTCGACGTCGGGGGCGTTGAGCGGCCAAGAAAATCATCCCGAACCACGCCGACCACGCAGTCACTCCATGCGGCGCAAGGCATTACTGAACAAAAGTTGAATTTATCAAAGTAATACTCGTCAGAAAATCATAAAGTATCACTTAACCACAACCTACACATGTGATAGCATCGGAATGTAATTTGAATATACGAAAAAACATAATTTTCTTACGCGGAAACTCAAACACAAGCCCCTTTTCCAGCATTTCTACCACTCATACAGCGGTATGAGTGGTCTGCCCATCTCATAAGTAGATCAGACACTGATGCCACCGAGCCAATGTTGCCAGGTTTGGCTATATATAGCCAAATTGGGCCACCGAAAAAAAATTTTGGCATCGACTTCGACGAGTTGGCTATGTGGCTATATTTGAGCTACTGAAAATCTGCGACTTGGCTTCGTTTGGGCTATAAGGGGCACCCGAATCAACACTCCAGAGGTGGCTCTGATGGAGTAGAAACAAATCTCGAAGGCTATGTTTTAGCTGACTGAGCCGGCAGCGTGCCTGCGCGTGTGTGCGTGCGCGAAATGCCATCCGCCCCCTCTTCCCCTCCATTCTCTGCGCCGTTGTCTGAACCGGTGGCTTTGATCTTTGATGTACTTCAACTTACATCGCGCTACACCGTGAGACACCCGATCCCCGGGCACCGGGATGAGCCTGGGAGTAGAGGGCATTTCACAGAACACTGTACTAGCATCGCTATGCTCAGAGAGCAAAAAAATAGGGTCGGGCGATCGTGGCGCCGACATGAAAGAAGCACGGGTAGATGACCCGCTCCAGCGTGTTCACGGCCATGGCTTCTTGGTGAACTATCACGCTGGGCACAGCTTCCGACCTGCCTCACGTTTCTCACGCTAAGCTTTACTGTCATTTTCTTTTTCCTGCGAGATGAGTGTTTGTTTGGCCTTACCCGTCGGTTAGACTTAAGACCAAATCCTCCTCGGAGAGGAGAATCGAACAATGGGGAAGTGGGCCAAGTATGCGAGAAAGTGTAAAAAAAGAATGGGAGCAAGACCCGAGCCTAAAGTGGGTCCTGGTGCGCTTACTTATAGATGGTTTGCCCGTAACGTGACAGATACAGGTACTTATTGTGCTAATATCGAAACAAGTTTGCCGCGATTCCATCAGTGCGCCACGTCACATGAACATCACCCAGTGTGTTAGATTAGCAGGTGAGGTGTCGCGCTGCTGGCTCGAGGACGGGGGTTGGATTCCCGGCCACGGTGGCCGCATTTCGATTGAGGCTAAATGTTGAAACACCCGTGTACTTACATTTATGTGCACGTTAAAGAACACCAGGTGGTCAAAATTAATCCGGAGTCCCCCACTGCTTCATGCCTCCCAATCATATCGTGGTTTTGGCACGTAAAACCCAGTAATTATTATTAATAGTATATCAACATGGTTTGCTTTTTGACAGTAACCGGTTTTCACAGGATCAATTTGTCGTTTACCTTTGTTCTTTGTGAGCCGTCGCAGCTTTTGCCATTTCGAGCGAGTTACGTTCGGGACGTGCTCGTCGCCGCAAACGACTGCGCGCTTCTTACACTTGTGTGCCGTTTTGCGCAGCAACCGTTTGAAGTTTCGCTTACACCGATCGAGACAGCGAGTGGCATCTGTTGTCTCTCACTTCTTTTTAACGCATGTTCTTGGCGTGCTGGAGACCTAAGATGGCGACTAGGTTGATGTAAATGGAAACTACATAGAGTGTGTCCCAGGTAACCCGGGCCAATCTAATTAACGAGAAAACAAGATAGGACGATGAAACAAATAACGCGAGATATCATAGCGCGATATACGCTGGTTCCGGCTCATAAAAAAGAATCCGTGGACGCGTAACCGTCGCAGATCGCTGGACAGCTGAAGTTTTTCTACGCCGTAGGCGGATGTCACGTGAGAGCTCAATGATGCTGAACATTATTTTGCGATCACGTGAGCTAAAAAGCAGAGTTCGTAGTTAGTACTACTGTATATAACTAAAAATAATAACTTAGTACTATCTGTCATATAATAAAAGCACTATGATTTCGCCTTCTGCAGCGATTCGCTGCAAGCGTGATGTAGGCCTTCACGGCGGCAAGGAAATTTGGTTACAAAGGGTTGTGCAAAAAAGGATTGCGTTGTTGAATGTGAAAATTTATATAGAAATAAAACTGCAAATAAAATGGCTATATTTGGCTACGAAATATTTTGCTCTCTTTTTGTATTTGGCTACATTTGGGATACAATTTCTTTAACTTTGGGCTACGCCACCTCGTCCGACCTGGCAACACTGCGCCGAGCGCGCGCCGAACATCTGCGCCACGACGCATTGGCTATCCTCACTCCTCTAAGCCCCGCCCCCACACATGCTCGTCGGCAACTTCCCTCCTCGCCACTTCCCATCACACTTCTTGGCGTAGCATTTTACTCCTCTCCACTTTGCTGCGCTGAGTTAGGAGTGACGCCCGGCACGGCTGGAACTCAAGCTAAAACAGCTCCGCGGTTAAAAACTTGTGGGACCTTGACGATTCACAGCAATATTTCCAGCAAACCTCGTTCTTTTGAGCATTTCCAATTGCTTTTTAACACGAAAGTGTTTTATGCCGGGGTCCACCAAGACTTCACTGACGTATTTCCGTCACGGAAATTCGAAAATACACACGTATTTCCGTCACGGAAATACGTCACGGAAATACATCATAGAACATAATACAAAGAAAGAAACCAGAAGAAAAAGTTCCACAAACATGCAAAATTTGGAAATCGAACCCACGACCTCTCGGTCCGCGACGATAGATCGCCGAGCGTTTAACCCATTGCGCCACAAACGCATTTGCAGAGAGCTACACAGACGCGCCTTATATATCTAACACTCCTCCGTGTACCCGCGCTCTTGCTCGGGGCGGTGCCGCCGCCTACGAGCAGAAAAGAGAAGTACTGCATTATGACACTAACGCGCACCGACAGTGAACGCTTCGGTGGTCTCAGCACTACGACGCCTCGATGCCAGCATTCGAAGGGACGCTGGCATCAAGAAGCACTACCAACGCCACCTAGGTGGCGTTCACCGTACTCAGCACAGCGGAGCGTGGCCTCCGCAATTAGCTCTGAAAATGTTTCTGAAGTTGATCGCGGAGGCTGCAATTACGACGCGCTGTACGCGCTGATTTGACTCGGTGACGATTCAGTTACGTGCTTTGTCTTGCGCGTTGTATTAGTGTGTCAGTTACGTGCTTCGTCTTTCGCGTTGTGCTAGCGTGTGCAGCGTAGTGCAGCTTCCATATGCACGACGGTTGCTCATGGTCATCGACGTTGGTAGTCGTGATGGAGGAGACGTGCCACCAGGCGTCAGCGTGGGTGCATCAACGCCTAAGGGCGCTTTAGCCACAAAACACCAATAGACATTATATATCAATGTGCAATAAACATTACACTACTTCTGTGAAGACACGTTTCACTTTCGTGTTCTATACCGATTCCTATATAAGAGGGATCAACCCCATTTTTTTTCTCTGTTCAGTTTCGCCCAGAGTGACAGCGCTTGGACAGCTCGGGCGGCGTCATAACAAAAAGCGGGAGCGACATAATGGCGCGACGCTTCACTCAAGGCAACTCCTGCTGGGTGAAAGGAACAGCGCCCTGACAGCTATACAGGGGTCTCACAACGCTGACGTGACCGCAAGCGTCACCAGTGGCGTTGCAGGTGCCGCACATCGATGCTGTACGAAATGAGACCAGCGGGAAACCGTCGGCATTAGTCAGCGCCCGGTTAAACATTCGTTACGTTAGCTTGACATTTACTACCCTTGCCGCTCAAAGCCCCGCATACACACAGCAGTTCAGCAGGAATGCTAGTTTGCTTGTGGCGTACCTACAAGCTAATAGACAGTTTTCGTATAGCGTAAAGCAGCAAACGCAAAGCGTTAGCGTTAGCGTTGCGTGCACCACACTGCGCATGCGCTATACGTAAACGGTGCTTGAAGCTCTTACGTACGTACGCTATATTCGCGATTTAGCGGTGAACGCTAACGCACGCAAGAGGAGCCTTACGTACGGCAACATGGCGGCGCCAGTGGAAGTGAGAGCTGCCTGCTTCGGATCTATCGAGTGGTCGGCCTGCAGTGTTCGGCTCATTCGTTCCCCAGTAATGCTCGTGATTGCTTTAGATTTGTGTGATCTTGTTCCCTTGCCAGGCTATGGAACATTATCTTTGTCTTCTGCATATTAATCTTGAACCCCACTCTTACACTTGCTCGGTTAAGGGCCTCAATCATTTGTTGTAATTCGTCCTCATTGTTGCTGCATAGGACAATGTCATCTGCAAACCGTAGGTTGCTGAGATATTCGCCGTTGATTCTCACTCCTAAGCCTTCCCAATCTATGAGCTTGAATACTTCTAAGCACGCAGTGAATAGCATTAGAGAGACTGCGTCTCCTTGCCTGACCCCTTTCTTGATAGGTAACTTTCTACTTTTCTTCTGGAGAACCAAGGTAGCTGCGTAATCTTTGTAGATATTTACCAAGATATTCACGTATGCTCCTGTAATCCTTGATTAAGCAATGTCTTTATGACCGCTGGTATCTCTACTGAATCAAGTGTTTTTTTTTTCTTAATCTATGAAAGCTATATAGAGAGGTTGATTGTACTCCTCAGATTTCTCTATCACCTGATTTATGACATGGATATAATCCATCGTAGAATATCCCTTCCTGAAGCCAGCCTGTTCTCTTGGTTGGCTGAAGTCAAGTGTTGTCCTGATTCTATTGGTAATTATCTTGGTGAATATTTTGTACAATACAGAAAGCAAGCTAATGGGTCCATAATTATCAATTCTCTAACGTCTCCCTTCTTATGGATTAGTATAGTGTTGGCGTTCTTCCAGCTCTCTGGTACATTTTAAGTTGTGAGGCATTGCGTATAAAGGGCCGCAAGCTTTTCAAGCATGATATCTCCTCCATCTTTGATTAAATCGACTGTTATCTCATTTTCACCAGTCGCTTTTCCCCGGGTCATGTCGTGCAAGGCCTTTCTAACTTCATCGCGAGTTATAGAAGGAGCCTCTATATCCTGTTCACCACTACTTCGAATGAAAGTAGCTTGGCTGCTCTGGGTACTGTACAGGTCAGTATACAATTCTACCGCTGCTTTTACTGTGTCATTGAAATTGCTGATGATATTACCCTGCTTATCTTTCAGTGCATAACATCTTGCCTTGTCCTATGCCAAATTTTCTTCTCACTGATTTCATGCTGCGTCCATATTTTATGGCTTCCTCAATCTTTCCCACGTTCTAATTACGTATATCCCTTACTTTCTTCTTGTTGATCAGTTGTGATAGTTCAGCGAATTCTGTCTGATCTCTTGAGTTTGACACTTTCATGCTTTGTCGTTTCTTTAGTAGGTCCTGTGTTACTTGGGAGAACTTACCTACTGGTTGCATTGGTGCCTTATCTCCCACTTCAATTGCTGCTTCTGAGATTAGCCCAGTTACGGTTTGATTCATTACCTCTATGTTATTTTCATCTCTATGTTCTAAAGCTGCATATTTGTTGGCGAGCACCAGCCTGAATTGGTCTGGTTTTACCCTTACTGCAGTCTAGGTTGGCCTGTTTAGTCTTGACTGATTTTGCTCTTTCTCTCTTCAAATTGAGAGAAATCCTGGACCTCACTAACCTATGGTCACCGCACTTTACCCTACCTAACACTTCTACATCCTGCGCTATGCTGGGATGGGCAGAGAGTATAAAATCTATTTCATTTCGCGTTTCTCCATTAGGGCTTTTCCAGGTCCACTTCCTGTTGCTACGCTTCCTGAAGAAGGTATTCATTATTCGGAGCCTATTCCTTTCCGCGAGTTCTACCAACATCTCTCCTCTAATGTTCCTAGAATCGATGCCGTAGTTGGCAATTACTTGCTCACCAGCCTGCTTTTTACCCACTTTTGCATTGAAGTCGCCCATAACTACAGTATTCCGAGTTTTCAACTTTCTCATTGCTAATTCAACATCTACATAAAACTGTTCTATTTCTTCATCATCGTGGCTGGATGTATACATGCATGTAGCATTTTAGTATACGCGCCCTTAATCTTCTTTTTCTTCCTCAAACCTTCTCTATCCACCTGTGCAACTGCTACATGTTGTGCCACCTGGTGTAATAATATGCAATTGCAATGTAATGTACGCATGCAACGACGCTACGCGGCGCGCCTCTCACAGAGGGTGACAAGTAGCACGCCACGATGATAATGAAAATGATAATAATGAGGAGGAGGAGGAGGAGGAGGAGAATTTATTGACATCGCCTTTGAAAAAAAGCGGTGACAGTCACCTAGCCTGCTAATGATGATGATGGTAATTATTTATTGGCATCCCCTTCTGAAACGCGGTGGGGACACAGTTACATAGACCGCCTGATTTAATCAGGTACACAATATATATTTTTTCTAGCATTTTTGTATCATCATCGTCATCAGCCTATATTTATATCCACTGCCTCTCCCTGCGATCTCCAATTCCCCCTGTCTTGCGCTAGCTGATTCCACCTTCGTGATGAAGTTAGGAAATTTGACTTTTGTATACATCTCCTTACACTTTTTTTTCTTCCTTAAACCTTCTCTCACTACCTTGTACCGCTGCCTGTGCATCTGCACCATGGCGTGCCACTTGGTGTAACAATATGCAAATGCAATGCAAAGTGTGCACGTATGGACGCTACTCGGTGATACGTGCTCCCTCTAGTGCGTCCTGTCGAAAATAGAGTTCCTATGGAGGCGCTCCTCCAGCTTACGCTGTGACGGTGCTGCGTGTGCCGCGCAGGCCTGTGACATTTTAAATGCCCTGAAATTCGGCTCAATAGACCTTCGAGATTTTGGTGCGTTAACGCAAATAGTAGCAATCATGTACAAAACATTTCTTTTTTTTTTGTGGCTGAAGAAAGATTTGGGTGTTGAGTGCTCGTCGCGTTGTCCGGCGCCCGTCGGCCAGCGCAGCCGCACGAAGGCCGCTACTAGAAAATTCTTATTACTTTTGACTGAAAACGTTGGTCCACGGTGAAACACATCTCGCACACACAACGTCACTAGAATTCAGACAAAGATTTACAAGAAAACAACGCAGCATGTGAGGGGAGCGTATAGTAGCATTTGAGCTTTATGGGCGCGCCTTTCTGCACACTGCAATAGCTGCATTGCAGTGCAATTGAAAGCGGCGTAACCCAAGGCGTGGACGCCTCTTTCTTGAGTGGGCGCTGAAAAAGTCGTAGTTATTGTCAACGATAAGTGGGAGTTCTGTTTTTTTTTTCCTCGCGGCATGTATTTAAAATTGATTAGAAATTTTATTTTAGTTCAATCAAATCCATTTGTTTCCTGTTAATGAAAAACATTCTACAGAACTTCTGGATAATGCGTAAGCATTCTTTGGCTCGGCTCCTACTTCGCTTCTGCTTACTTACTTAGCTAGCTTATGCATGTCTACCCATCGCTATACCAGTCATCTGCTATTACACTATTGTAACGATTAGATGTGTCAACTACACCAATTATGAATTTATTTGGCAGGTATATGGTATCAACTGAGCCGAAATTCCATCACAACTGGTTTTATTTTTATTTTTTAACACGACAGCTTGTTGTTTTCCTTTTCTTTTTCTTTTTTGTTTCCTTTTGTGTTACGACGTTGACGCGGTCAGCGACCCAACCAGTTTTGTTTTTTTTAACACTGCCATTCATCTATTATTACACTAGTATAACGATTACACCCGTTAACTTCTTTTTTTTTTCCTTTCTTGTTACGATCTTGACGCGGCGACAGCGACGTAACCAGTTTTCTCTTTTTTCTTACGTTACCCATCATCTACTATTACACTATTATAACGATTACATGTGTCAACTTCTTTTTTTTTTTTGTCCTTTCTTGCTACGCTCTTCACGCGGCGACAGCGACGTAACCAGTTTTTTTTTCCTACGTTACCAATCATCTACTATTACACTATTATAACGATTACATGTGCCAACTTTTTTTTTTGTCCTTTCTTGTTACGACCTTGACGCGGTGACGGGGACGTAACCAGTTTCTTTTTTTTTTCTTACGCTACCAATAATCTACAATTGCACTGTTATAACGATTACATGCTCTAACTTGACCAATTATGCATTTATTTTGCAGATATAAGACGTCACGGGGACGGACAGATTTTGCTGTGGTGCTCGCCTAAGAGTGCTTACGCATCAAAACCCTTTTCCTTGATAAATGTTTGTTTCCTCCTCCCTTTTACGCGCTTCAATCGCTGCTCCCATAAGCAACGTTACTAGCCCATAACCTTCCTTGATGCTGTCGGTTACAGTTGGTTCTGGACCGCTTTTCGGCCGAAGCTTCGCTACCCATTTGAATTGAACGTGTCTGATATGCGCGCCAAGTGCGTCGGCTTTTATACATGACTTGTCGAAGGTTCCAGCGTAAACACTGATGCCCGCGTGCCTACCAGAAAGCATAACACTATTCTCGTCGTGCATACGATCTGATTACACAATCTTCGGCGAGAACAAGGACAACAGATAGAATGAACGATAACAGTCGAACACGTTACAAATTGTGCAGGCGCGTCTAGCCAAGTTCTAGCGCGGCGCGATCACTTTGAGCTGTTAGCGGGTAGAATGCGGTCCCCGGAAGAAGAATATACAAGTACGCGTCAATGTGCTCACCGTGCTGTCGATGGTCAGAACGGGCGTTTCTTGCTAACGTATGCGAAGGTTTTGGGACGTTCTAGAACAAAGCATCAAGGGACTGCTATGAAAGAGAGTGCGTCACCATGACACTGTTTCATCACATGCATTCGCAGGAATAAATACATTTTGACGTGTTAATTTCTATCTCTCTCTCTCTCCTTGCTACTTTCGTTTCTGTCCGCCTGCCGGTTGTATGTGACATTGTTTTGTCTTTTGTCTGCTTGCTGGTGCAACTTGCGAGGTTGCAAGCGATACGCCTCCGGCTACTCCATTTCAGTCTTGTGAAAAAAAATCGATGTTGGTTTGAAATAAAAATTAAGAAATGTTAATAATCAAAAATAAAAAGAACACATTGGGGTGCACAGACGCTCACACTTACATGAATGACTCTTCGACTAGGAGATAAGGTGTAGTAGACATTAGACATGAAGTCAAGCTCTCCTACTCACCTATAATGATATTAAACGAAAAAAATAACATTCACGGCAGAATATCGTATAGCCTGGCTTTGGCGTACACTCAATTAACCTATTGCTTTCTTAATTGGTTCATTTATTAAGCTGGAGTGCAGTTACTTCTACCTCTCCAATTTTGGCTTTAACATGTGTGGCTTGCTTGCTGGCGAATGCGTTATGTCTCTTCTTTTTATTTCTAATCTGTCGCGCTGGTGATCTGCCGTCTCACTTTCCAGTATATTTATATTATTCGTTTTCTGACAATTGTAATAGTAGCGTTATCTTATGCTGCACCGTCAAACCAATGTAGGCAAAATGAGACCTCGAGTCAGAGGATAAATTGTCAGCACGCTTTCCTTTTCCCTTCATAAGCAAAAAAGAAATAACAATGAAATTAGATATTCATTGCACCCGTTTAATTCCTGCGTTGCGCAAGTGGACTGTACGGTTTAATTGAACACTTTTCTTTTCTTTTTTGTCCCTAGGCCTGAAACCTCGTCGTGTTCAAGAACGCTGTCTGCCTTTCATTTTCACTTGTGCATTGGAGTGGCCTGAAGTGCACGTTATCGTATTATCACTACACTGGGGATACCAAGGGGCAGAAGCCTTGCTGGTGGCATCTTGTACTGATGTTTTAACTTAAAACAAAGGTGTTTGTTCTGTCGCATTACGGCTATTACAAAAAGTGGTCGCAGTTTCACCTGAAAGGCGAAGCATCAATTGCGATAGCAAACTTGTAGAGAGCTATACGGAGTAATGATATTAGCTTTATCAGCTGTATAAACTTGGACATGCAGCAGCATCGGCAACACGCAGAACTGTTGTCGACGCCATCGGCGTTTTGCCCGCGTTCGCTCAAAATGCGTGCGGCGTTGGTGACTGTTGCCGGAGCCTGTGATATAAATAGGCACTTGGTGCCGCAGCTAAACGTCGCCTCCCTTCCCTCCCCCTCCCCCACGGCTTCTCGCGCGTCGGAAGAAGGTGCGTTTGCTCTACATATATGGTGATTGTAAAGGAGAAAAGAGACGCCTACTTCTGCAGCCCTTAAGCGAGCACGGCGCGGAACGCGCGTTTGTTCTCCGCCGTGCGTTCACTCCCCGTGAAAGACGCGCCCCTCGCGCCCTTTCACTCGCACATACAGCGTTCGGCGCGCGGCGACGATTTCTTCTCCAAATGACGTCATACGGAACCTCACGGCAACGGCGACGGCTACGGCGACGGCGACGCCGACGGCAGAAATCTGCTTTTGAGTGTCCATATAATTGCTATCGCAATAAAACGTAGCAACAATTACCATCATGCAGTTCACATTGCTGCTCAAACCTGCACGCATGGCGTTTACGTAGAATGTGCTTGCCCATTTCAAAAAAAAAAAGAAAGAAAGAAAGAAGAAAAAAAGCTGGGGACGGTGCTGTTACGCAACGACGCAAGACGACCACACCAACGCTGCTTTTTCCATCCGCTACTGTCGTAGCATCACAATTAAGTAACGGCAACACGCGCAAGGCTGGAACTATACTTTGATACTCTACTGCTACTCCGTGGGCCTAATTGAATCGTGTAGTGCGGAGCCATAAGCCGGCAGTCTGTATGGGGAAAAGAAGTTGAACCTCACGGGAAGGCCCAGTGGGCCACACGCAAACTTTATGAAGTCCATGCCTTTCATAATCCTGCTGTATGTAGGGGAGTGATCAATATGACGCAATATGGCAAATCAGTTCCGCGGGACCCCGCAAGGTCGAGGAAGGTTAATGAGAGGCGCAATTTTCATCCACCGTATTCATTATCGTTGTGTTTCGAGATGTCGCTTAATTCTCCCTCGCCCTGCGATTTGCATTTCGTTGGTACCACACGTTGGTCCGAGGTCCTGCACCGGGGTTCGATTCTCGGACCACGACGAATTTTTCCTTTTTCCGCAACTACAAAGCTTTCTGTCTGAGAAGCCCACATATATATATATAGTGTCCAGCGAATGACAAAATTTCTTTTTACCACGCGATATATCTGCTAGCTCACATTAAGAGAAAGAAATTGAGCTGGGCAGGCCATTTAATGCTTAGGGTAGTTAACCGAAGGACCATTAGAGTTACAGAATGGCCGCCAAGAGAAGGGAAGCGTAGTCGAGGACGGCAGGAAACTAGGTGGAGTGAAGAAGTTAGCAAATGTGCAGGCCCAAGTTGGAATCGGATAGTGAAAGACAGGGGTAATTACAGATCGCAGGGAGAGGCCTTCGTCCTGCAGTGGACATAAATATAGGATGATGATGATGATGATGATGATTATGATGATGATGATATCTGATAAGTAAGAGAAAGGCTGCAACCAATGTCTAAAAAAGCGTTAGGGCTCAGAGAACGAGCTAACCGTGAAATTTGACTAATGCTTCATCCAGCCGATCGCTTTCGAGCACTTCTTTATGTCGAGAATCGGCTTGTCGATGTCGAGTGTTCTGGATGCTCAGAGCACATTCGCCTTGTTCATTTTGACCGCCGCGCTCCAATTCGAAGCACTCCGAGGGCCTCTCACTTTCGACCTGTGGGCGCGAACAAAATTCGAGAAAATTCCGGCCTCCTGGCGTTTACGATAGCTGTGGCAGCAGCTGGACGTTCGGCTCGGGCAGGCCTTCTCTGGCTGCGATCTCAAGAGGGCACCGCATCGCTGCAATGCATGTCGGAGCTCTACAGGGACCAGCCGAATGAGGAGTAAGGATGCTTCGGCCAAATACTTGCGCCTTTTTGTCACCAATTATTGCGTGTGTTCATTACTAACATTACATTAGCGCGGGAACTTGAAAGTAAGCACATACTAGATATACCTTTTGGTTCACCGCTGCATTTCCATCCTAAATGCTGTTGTACAGTCCCGCGTGCCATGACTGTCTATTCATCATGGGGCGCATTGAGTCATAACCGTCCCCACAGCTGTTCTGCTCTTATATCAGCATCAACGTTTCCTTTGCAGAATGAGAATATTTTGCTGTGATTAGTGCTTGCGCGCTGCTCGATCCGAGTAGTCCTCCGGTGATCAAATTCCTATTATCCTGTTTTACCAGTAGAAACCCTCTTTGATGCACCTTATATAAGGCGGCCTACGACTTCTACACGTGCTCACTTTGCGTCCCCATATATTATTTACATGCTGGAATATTTAGTCTATTTCGTTTTTGAGCTTGCGAACAAATTCAAACGCCTTGAATTTCGCGGCGCTGGTTCAATTTTATGATTATAAGGCATCGTAGTAATAATATAGATTAGCTGCATGGTCAAATGTCACGGTAAAGGTTTGTCAAACGTAAAAAAGCAATAAAAAAAGCACACTTCTTTCATAATCTTTCCCAACACTGATTTTTCAACAGACGTTATACGCCAACAATAAGGACTGTTTTTACTGAGAACTAAGCTATACTAAACCAAATGCCGTTTTTTTTTTTTTTTTTTACTTTGCGTATAGGTGGACGTAGTACGCCGAGGCTTAAGGCATTTTTCTCGTCCTAGCTAACTTGCAATTACAACAACAGGTATTGCTTTTAATCTTGGTTTCTGCTCAACGACCCCGACAGCTATACCTTCAATTTTTCCGCAAGTTAATTTTTAACATCTGACATTCTCTGTCGCATATGACACATGCGCAGTGGGAAAGCTAGCATCTAAGCGCTTTCCGTCTGTCACTTATTTGTTTGCCTTACCATTGTGGAATTTCATATGCGCGCCGGTCTGGCCAGCGGGATCTGGCTAGTTATTAGTTCTTTAAAATTGTTTTTAATTGAAAGCCGGTGGCCTCCGCAAAGACCCACGCAGACTTCGCTGCACATAGTTTCTGACTGCGTTAATCAGCTCTAATGCCATGCACTGCATTACATGAGTGGCGAAGCATAATCATATGACCAAGACAGTATTACCAGTGTTCCCAAAAGATATATTCTCAAGGTTAGTATTGGTTTGAAGGTCACTGATAACTGCTCATTAATTGTTGCAACTTCGTGCCTCCGCAAATGGGCAAATTCAACCCCTAAATGGTGCTTCGGTTTATCGGTGACAAGGTGACATTTGTAGTCCTGCGACGGCGTCAGATACATGAGTCGCGAACGTCCCCTCCCGAGACGCACCGCATAGGCAGTTCGCAACACGCAGCTGTCATAGGCAGTATCCAAAACAAGGTGATCACGAGTTTGCGGCTTCTGCATGCAATAGTAGACGGTTTCGGTTTAGCGTCTTTAGCGTAATAGCGGAATTAGCGGAATAGAGGGATCGAAATGCGCATGCGCAGAGCGCTAATCGACCCATAGCGTTTAGCGCACGCACGCTACTTCTCAGATTTAACGTTACCTTTTTTTTGCGTGGTTTAAGTAGTTTACGTGAAACATGTCGGTGGTGCTAGCCGCCCGCGTCGAACTGAATTCAGCGTTGCTTTTGTAGAATGCACTTCGTTCGTAGCAAATGACTGTGCGAACGGCTTTCGCTTAGTCTCAGGCCGCTTCGGCGACAGAGTGCTATAGATAAGTGTACGGGGTTTGCGAGGTCGCTTCTCTTTTCAAACACGGCGAGGCCTAACAAAAGAAACTTCCAGAATGAAAACGCCACCTATTGGAGCAGTGAAGAGGCGCGACGGTGTATGGACTCTGATATTGGGAGATCACGGAGGCTATGCACGACAGGTTCGCACTGATTTCTTCACGAATCGACAGGCGTGGAATATATAAATACGATGCGTTCCCGGCTGTCGTTGGCGCTGCCTCTCGCACTTTTCAGACGGACACGTATAGCTCGGCGAATAGATAGAATCACTTATGTACCCTATGTAGGCGTAGTTTCCTTCCCGCATGGAAACTGCGCTATCACGATGTACTGAAACTCGCTTTCTTGAAAGTTCTTTTCAGGGACGTTAACGCTATTTCTCCTAGCCCGGGCCCACGATTACGCAAACGTTAAACTAAAACTGTAGTTCTCTGAATCTGCAGTACAGAACACCATGAACTGCAGGATTGGCTTTTGTTGTTCTAAATGCGCCTGCACCACAAGCCTGAATTGGACATCACCTATTGTGATGGCCTTGGATGTTCCTCCGGGGTTCTTTCAGACTACCACATCCTGGCCACGCGGTTACTTCATTGGGCGAAGCAGGCTGCAATACTCTCGGAGAACCTTCTGTGGCAAGAAAGGAAACATGCGGAGGCAAAGGGTGAGCAAGTAAGAGCGCTCTTGGGAAAAAAAGGTCCCGCATTCCCATTGTGTGTTTTTTTTTTTGTTTTTTAAGCTGAGAAGAGAAAACATTAACATCCTATTTACAACTGAAAAATAAGGAAATATACATCACTGGGTGTTAAATTTGACGTATTTTTGTGCTTTTATTTGGCGCGTATAGGCAAATGGGAACTCTTTGTACGGCGAAGTTGCTCTGATTCAGCATTTGCGCCAAGTAATAGAAATCGCTGTCAAACGCTGCCGAATATATATACTGGGCAATCTAACATGGTGAAAAAGCTCCATCCCTCTATAACTTTCCCTTCATTGCCACATATAGTTGTCGGCTATTATAGTATTCTCTGCTGAGACATGCTATTAGCTGCGTTTCTGTGTACAACAGGATGTCTGCATATTGAGATCAAAAAGTAACAGTTATAGGTGACTTCACTCAGCTCTTCGCTGAGCTTTCGTAGTATCTCGCGGGGTCACGAATAGTCTCGCTGGTTTCTTTGGTGTCTCCAGTAGAGCTTGTAACACTCCGAAGGTCTCATTAAGATGGATGGGACTTGGCAAGATTTGACAATAGCCATCTTCACCGGTCTTCAGTTGAGAAAATGAAAGGAAATATCATGAAATTTCTATCTTGTATTGAAACACAGGACATTTTACTCGTTTTATCCTCGTCCGGGCTCTATTTTGTTGTTGCTCATTTTGACAAGTGACGCAAATCAAAGGTTAGTGAGAAAGATAAAACAAGTGAGCAATAAACCATCACACTTTTTATTCAGATGTAATGGTAACTATTTCTTCTAGAAAATAATTCATGGCTCAAAGTAATCCATTCACACGTATCAGGCAGCGCGCGTTAACCTTATTAACAAAGTTTTCGTGTACAGAACAAGTGGCAAATTAACCCCGACCTCCGTACCCTCTTGTTCCCATCGTGGAGACTCTGGAAAACGTGTTTGAAAAGATATGAAAAGAGTGCCTGGTAAATCGACAATTACAGACATAAAAGTCGTCAGAACTTATTCGCGAACATGGGCCCAGTTTCGACGTAAGACACGCAAGAAATATTGCACGTGCATGCTCAAGCCCTGGTACCCGACTTTTGTATGTAAAGGCATTAAAATTGATCCGTCTATTTGTGTGCAAGAGAATCCACAACCTCTTAACTCGGCAGAGTCGGCACCGAGGACACGGGACCAGAACATCGGGTTGTAGGTCCGCACGGTTCGGTCGTCAGACCTCTGGCGAATGAACACCGTATGGTCTCTAAATCGTATCGTCCACCCCGGTATTTTAGTCTCTTTTTTTTCCCTTTGAATACCTTGGCTCACATTAGCTCGGATACGCGGCATTCGGAGACGTTTGTTCATTAACAAATTAATGGTAAGGGTGTCGAGATTCCTACTTGCAAATGGCCTAAGATTGTAACGCCTGGGGTCTTTAAGCGTGTTAAGCGTCCTCCAGATTTTTGCTTGCCTTTATGTGGTATTGCTTATCATGAACATGTATTCATGATTCAGTACCTGCTTCATACAGTGTTCATTAATATACGCAAACCTCACGGCAGCCTACCAACCCTCTGTATTTGATAGCTTCATAGTTTGCATGACTGCATGTTGGCTGAGTGTTGGGCTAGTGCTATAGTAGCCAGTCATCACTAGACATCTTTTTTTTTGCGTATGTTCTCTCATAAACCCGAGGCAGATGACTACCACTATGGATTTTAAGCTGTTTTCTTTTTCATCCCAAGGTAAATAGCGTTAATTCTATTGCGCTTTTTCAACCTTTTTGTGCCCTATTATCATTCCTTTGGATTCTCGTCAGATTTTGATTTTTTTTTTCAATCATACACAGCACAACCAAGAATTGTGCCATCGCTTCGGGACTTCGGGCAAAAGAGCAGAATTCACAAAGCTTTTCGTTTGTAACTAGTTTCACATCGGCCGGCCTCCTTCGCTAATGATGTGTTTAGCATCAGGATTGGCTGCAATATTTCCTTACGAACAATCCTAGCGTAAGAACGCTTTGTGGATGGGCCCAAATCTTTTAGAGCAAATTTTATGAGCATCCTCTCAACGTCCCAGCTTGTATCCAAAGTATAGTCACGCATATCAGCTTATACACTGCATTATAACGCAGGTACAATCATATGGCGTCATTCTCATATGCGCAAAACAATAGGCCCCAGGGGCTCCATGCGCTTTTTGCATTTACCTGGGGCTGAATTCACAAAGCTTTTTGGTAGTAAGTGTTGTTTTTCATTGGCAAGGCTATTGTTATGTCCAACATCACGATCGACTCTTATCTGCACTTACAGAAAGTACGTGATATTTTTTTTAAATACAGGTCCTGGTAAGCAAAGCTCGTATAAAAAAAAAACGGTCTCCAATCCACGCTGTGAAGGTGGTTTGACGGCGAAGCTGTAAACGACAACTAGAACGGTTATCCATTGCGACGTAGCTTGAAATTATTCACATGGCGACATTCACATGCACTATACCGAATTATTAGCCTAAGACGTTCTAACGGCCTGCGACTTGGCTTGCGCCGTAACTTCGTGCACCTGCAAAGAGTGGACTAGAGAGAAGAGAAATTAAATCATACTGAAACCATACTTTCGCCGCGCCTTGCATGCGCGCTGCTCTTCAGGAGTCCTCACTAAACGTGACCTTCCCATAGCACTAGCTGTCACAACACAAATCAATTGCTAGGCGGGTTCTTCTTTTATATACGAAAGTGTAGTTTCGTCACTCCCTTCTTGGTGTGCTACAGTTGCCGCTTCCCGGCAACTGCATCTTATGCAACCGCAATTTTAACCTGGAAACGCTTGCGGCGAACGCTATGCGCGAAGGCGAACTTTCTGGTTCTTTTGTTTTCTTTCCCCCGCATGGCCCGCGCCGCCTGTGCCACGGATGCGCAGAGTCGAGCGCCATCTTCTAGTGCTGCAAAGAACACAGCGGTGCAGGCGGCTCGCGGCTCCCGAGTGTTTGCCCACGGTGATGACAGACCCATTGTGAGAAAAAGCTATGCAGATTCGCTGTAAAATGATCGTACGCTAGAATTGTTCATAAGAGCAACTCTTAGCCAATTGTGACGCTAGACGTATCACTATAGCGATGGCGGCTCGCCAATGGCAAACATAACTTACGAATGAAAATCTTTCTGAAATTTTTTCAAACCTTACACAAATTTGTGAAAAGCTTTTTGTTCCTGAGTGATTGTTCTAACGTCACCTTCGCTAAAAATACGTCCAGTATCAAGATTGCCAAGAATTTCTATTAATAATAATTTCAAGAAAAAGATTTTGCGAATACGGGCTCCGCAGCCTACAGCGTTTGACTTTCGCTGTCGTTAGCAGATGAGCAGCGCTTGAGCGAATCGTTTTGGTGCACTCGCCTGTCGTTCACTTTGACTCTCGGACACAGCCGGACGTCTTGTCTGTCAGATGCTTAGATGACATGCGTTGCTTCGTAGTGTAATACGAGAACGGTGTCGAACCGACAAGCCAGCAGATTGCGCCTGAAATATAGTCTTTTGCGCAGCACGCACGAGGATACTCTTAAAGGGACACTAAAGAGAAACCGGAAGTTGAGCTTAAATGGTAGATTATCCTTTCACGATCACAGCCATACCATTCTTACTGTAAACAGATGTTTAATGAGCGAGAAAATAGCGAAAAACTGAAGGATAGGTGCTGACGCCCCTTCAAATTTCCCGCACTACACGTTCGTGACGTCGGAGATTGCAAATGCAGGCCGGTCGCGATTGGTCGAGAGCGATTTACCAATGTTGATAAAACACAAAATGAAATACACCTTAAGCGTACATAAACAGCATTTGCCAACTTTTTAAACCGTTTCAAGCGAGGAAGTACAAGTTTAGCACAAAATTAAATAAATAACAAAAAATGGCATGGCGAGTCATCCGGCCGTGATAGTTTCGTAGTTTCGTTTTTGGTCAATGCATCGTCGCGCGCGCCTGTTCCGCTCTACGGTGTTTGGTTGCGTGTTGCGTGGCTCGAAAACGTTGACTTCGCGGGAAACAGCCAGAAAAGGCCTCGTGTGTGTAATGTTGAGGGCTGTATAAATGGCCCAAGGCGCTTGCTCAGGGGCAGAGGCAGTGTTGACTCGATTGTGTCCTTTCATGTGGTGTCGCGCTGTGAGCCCCGGCTCCTCGGCGTTCGTATTGGCTGAGTGCTCTGCCGATGATAAAACGGCAAAAGAGCCAGAGAAATCGATGGTGTACTCTCTGCATTTCTCGCCCTCGGATTATGTGCATAATCCTGCCCTCGGAAAGTATCTTGGCGTGCCCCAGAGGCCAGTGCCTTTCTCGAGCAGCTGTTCCCTCAATGCGGCCTTTATCAAACCCCCTACCGGTGCCCCTGCAGCAGCAAACTGGCGGCTCGTGAGTGCTGAATGTCATTAAATAAAGCCACGAAATAACCATACCGAGTACGTGCGCAACTTTCTACGCTTGTTCTGTCTGGAACATCGTCGCCTGGCGGACCAGACGCTTCGCCTTCCGTCGATGAAAACGAAGCTCTGCTTTCCGCTGGCGAGGCCGGCGGCTCACCGCCATCGCACGCGGAAACACCTACCGCTCGAGCACGCAGGATCATTTCGCACTCCGCTTCACTGAATATCGCTGAAATGCTGTCCTGCTTCCCTGGCGAGCTCTTCGTTGCAAGGTTCAGCGGCAGCAACGGTATCCATCGCGGCGAACGCAAACGCAGCGACCATGCATGCAGCCATGATGCAGCCAGCGCCTCGGCCGTTTACGTAAGCGATGACGTATCATGGCGCATTCTGATTCGCTGAGAGCAATGAAATCTGTGACGACACTGCTTCAGCGCCAAATCTGGGGTGAGAGAAATTGAGGAAAAGGCATTTGGTCTTTGTTTACGAATTTCTCCGCTAATAACTCATATTTTTGCACCCAACAAAAACTGCATGCGTTCCTGAAGGTCCCTCTTTTATTCCAGCTGAACTTCCTGTTTCTCTTTAGTGTCCCTTTAACAGTATCTTCTCTTGCACCTTAATGCGACAAGCAGTGGGATTTGGGGTATACCTCAAGAGATAACGATCGCGCCGTCGCCGTCACTTAAATTGAGAGCAAGAACTCGTCGCAAGGTAAAAAAAAAAACTTCGTAGGTGTTTCTCTTCGTAGGCAAATCATGTTCGAGCACGTACCGGTGGCTCGCATCCCAAACGACTTGCGACAACTGAACGAACCCTTCTGTCCCCTCTCATTCCACCTCCTCACCTTTGCACGCGCTTCGCTGCGATTATGTTTAAATGCGATAGCGTCAAATGGCCCATTGAGCGAAAAAGCCGGCGGCGTCTGTAGCAGCGAAACTTCCCATTGGCTGCAAATCCAGTGATTCGGAATCTATGGGCACCGTTCACTGTTCAGATGGCGCTACGACATTTCATGTTTCGCCCCAGTATTGCCGACGCCGGCCGCTAGAGAGGCGATGAAAATGATACGCCATTCCGAACGACAACGGCTTCCTTATCGTCGCTCGTTTGAGAGGTATGCCCTGCGCTTTAACGATATCAAGCTCACAATTGTTCCCGCTGCTCATATCGATCGCGAACGCGTGCTATCATATGCAGAGCATGTGCACTTTGATATTTTCACAACTTGGACAGTCTTCTTTCGTGATAAGCGATCGAAAGTATCACGGCGAATGTATACAGCGTCTCCCCAGTTTTGCTGCTTTTGACACTGGCCGTCCCAAAGCTTCACTTGTAGTGTCGCATTGATCGCACGCAAACTGCAATGCACGGTGCCTATATACAGCGAAGCTTTGTGTAAGTGTATAAAAAGGCAAAAGACGAGCGCACACACACACACACACACACACACACACACACACACACACACACACACACACACACACACACACACACACACACACACACACACACACACACACACACACACACACACATGCGCGGGCACACTCAAATTAGACCGAGCCTTGTTTTAAGCAGAGTTGCTGACAACTATCAATTACGACGAACGCCACGAGCGCACGATGGTTTCAAAGGCAGCATGCGCATATGTACTATAAGCGTCAAATTAAACTTGAGCAGCGGAGTGCGTGGCGCAAGCATAACTGAAGGTGTAGTGCGCGCCGTCCAGTCTTCACCATTCATAGGCGTGCACATCCGGTTTGGACGCTGCGCGATATATTTTCGCTTCTTGTCTGGTTCTGATATTAGAAAGGAAGAAAATAAAACTAAAAGAAAACAGAAGCTAAAATATTGCTTAGAGCCTTAGAGATGCATTCGCTCGTGTGGTTTGCCGCTGGTGGGCCAGCATTCATTCTTTCGATCGGCAAAACCGCGCAGCGCGGTATCGCTGGCAGCCGGCGACGGCGGCCGGCGTGGGCGTGCCGAGCGCGTTTCGCCGTTTGACTCCCAAACGAGCGCAGTGCGGCCGAACCGGATATGCGCGCCTGTCAATGGTGATGACTGGACGGAGCGCACTATATCTTCACTTATACTTGGGCTACGCGCTACGCTGTTCAAGTTTCATTTGACGGTTATAGTACGTAGCGCAATTCGAATCTGTTCTATTCGCGAAAAGCGTTCACTACCTCAGTACCATGCAGCCGTGAATGCGGGAAGGCGAGTGCCATATGGTGGCGGTGCAAGGAACTAAGTGGCGCGCGTGGAGTGCGTGCTCCGCTGTCATTTGTTGGCCTATTCGGCCAGGTCGAAGCCACCGTCACGAAACCCCGTGAGGTTCGCAAAGAAAAGCTTCGCTTTTGATAAACGTGTAAAATCAGCGAATTTCGCCAGACAACAAACAGCTAAACCACGAAACTCTATTTTATATAGCACTGCACAGCAAGGTAACTAGGTACAGAAACAATAATGTCTTACAAGGTCATTTCTATAAGCATATAAAAGTATATTCAATATACTTGTGGAAAGTCTCAGAACTCTTTACTTTCAAACTACCCCAATAGCTGAAGTCCAAGAAGCTTAAAAGACAAAAAAAAAAAAAAAAAAACAGCGCGTTTGTTCCCTGACGGAACGGTGCACAGACCTACAGCTTCTTCCTGGAGTAAGCTTGAATGTAGAACACCACGAACCACACGAAGAAAAGGGTCGCCTGCGCCACCTCAAGCCACACGAAGAGGCCCACGTAGTTCCCCTTGGCGAACACCATGCCGACGGCGTGCGCGAGCAGGAGGACAAACTGCGAGATCTGCATCATGGTCATGTACTTCTTCCACCACAGCAGGCGCTTGTAGGCTGGACCAAGCGCCGCGAGGAAGTAGTACGTGTACATGAACACGTGCACAAACGTGTTCAGGCACGTGACGAACATCTCGTGCGACTCGGCACCGTAGGTGAGGTTCAGCCACATGTTCCAGGCGACGATCACGTGGTGCACTACGTGCAGCGCGCTGACCTGATGGTTCTTCTTGCGCAGCACAAAGAACACTGTGTCGGCGAGCTCGGAGATCTTGAACATGTAAAACCACCAGGACAAGTGCACGATCTCGAGGTTGGCCGGAGAGTCGACCATGTCCAGGTCCTGTAGGAAGGTGTAGCCTAGGTCCCAGTAAGCGAGCTTCACGAAACGGCACACGAAGAACGCGCTGAGGAGGGTGGCCGACAGGTTGTAGACGAGGATGCAGGCCTTGAGGTCGAACGGCTTGCGCCGGGACATCCAGCGAGGACCGGCCACCTTGACGAAGTACACGTATGCGGCCGTGATCATAACGAGCGGCAGCGGATTCCCGGTCAGCGGCCAACCTACGGTGCGATGGTCCCGCTTCGGCAGCCACACGCGGCTGGCATCGTCAGCGAAGAAAAGCGTGGACGAAGTCATTTCGGGCGAAATCGCGCGTAGTCCACGTCGAGCGGGAAAGAAGCTGGTTCCGGCAAGCGCCGTTCCTCGATGAGAGTCCTGCAAGATCACAAAAGCGTACTGCTCACAGACGGCCTGTCGTCCTCAGCACTTTCACCAAAACACGATCGAACGCCACATGCGGTAGTGCCACGTAGAAACACGGGCGTCTTTTCTTGACTGTATAGCTCTGGCTACAGTGGCGGCAAAAGTAGCCTATAAAGAAGTGAGAGCATATATACCCGCTGCTGCACGTGGTCTCTAGTTTTATGAGCCGTTCGAGAGCCGGAAGAAGAAGAAGCGCCAGAACACGAGGCCTCTACTTTTCTCTCCAGACAGCCCGTCCCGCCTTCCTCCTTCATCCGCAACTAGGGTGAAAGACGCGCGAGCCTTCGAGGCTGCCAGAGGCTGTATTGTCGGCCCTCTGAAAGTTCTGGGCAAGGCTTGATTAAGCGTAGCGGGTGGCAGTGTCAGGGCTCGTGACATGTGAGGAATTAAGAGAGGATTCGATGGCCCAGTATCCGGAAGAAAAAAGAAAGAAAGCTGTCAAGGTGCGCGTCTGCACAGGGGGAAGGTGGCGGTCCCGCCGGTGAACTGAGCACCGTGACCGATTTATTGCATTTCTACCTATTTTCGTGCAGGTCTCGCTGGAGGAAAAGGGTGAGCCTGTTGCTCCGGGACGGAAACGCCGGTTTAGCCTTGACAGGCAGGTGTAACTTTGGCTATGACCTGGATTGTACATAGTGCGTTTGACTGAAAGCCGTGAATAATGGGTTGAGCGAGTAAAAATAGAAATGCATTCCGAAGAGCTTACATAACTCGTCAAGGAGCGATATACTGAAAATGAAAAAAAAAATGACCACAGTGTAAGTGCGATGTATCCACATAAATCAGTGCACGAGATATATTAAAACATTTGCCTTTCTTTGGGAACTGACCACAATTTATCGCGTCTAACTGTTATAGTGGCTGACCGTGAATGATAGCGCAGTCTAAAACAGCGGTAAACACCTTACGGTAGTACCACCGCAGAGCGGTTGTACCGTACGTTACACCAAGGGTGGCAAGTGGTAGGCAAAGCGTTGTCGCTTATTGAAAGCGTTCTCGAATTCTTCTGTCGTTCCAGCTAGTTTTTGAAGGCACTGTCGTTGAGACGCTGCATCTCTAGTCGAAGACGCAGACGCTGTCGTTTGAGATGCTGCGCCTTTGGTCGCAGACGCTGCGCGGGGTTCCTTAGCAATTATTATTCGAGGAAGTGGTGCTCGAAGCACACCAATTTTCTCCCGCGTAAAGGTAAGGCCAACGGTTTTAGGAGGTGTTGGTAAAGCACAGTAGTAAGGGGGGGCACCACCCATGAACATAGTGCCAACATAGTGTACAAAGAACTACATCTAACCTCCGTATTCAGAGATGCATGTTAACTTGTAGCCTATGCTTGACTTGATCTAAATGACGCTTATTGTAAACGCGCCGAAGGAAACGCAATGAGTCTCTTGTGCACGTTCAAGCCAGGCGTCGTTTATATCAAGTCAAGCATAAAGCCCCTTCAGTCAAGCACCGGCTTCAACTTAAGATACATTTCAGAATACGGGGGTAAAGCATGCCAACTCAGTCGTGGATAACTACCGGGTATTTTTTACAGCGAAGCTGTTAAGGGCTCAGTCTCCGATGATCGTGTCCGCGTGTAGAAAAAATTGTCGCAGTTTCACCCGAAAGGCGAAGCATCAATTGCGATAGAAAATTAGTTGAGAGCTATACGGAGTAAGGATAGTAGTTTTATCAGCTGTATAAACTTGGACATGCAGCAGCACCAGTAACGCCCATAACTGTTGTCGACGCCATCGGCCTTTTTCCCGCGTTCGCACCGAACGCGCGCGGCGCTGGTGACAGTTGCCGGTGCCTCTGGGGGCCGCTCGGAGGTTTTCGACGAGATCAGAACGGGACACTCGTCGAGCAGCGTCGAAAGTTTTTACCACCTTCTCGCCTCGCAACGTTTTTATATAAATACGCATTTGGTGCCGCAGCTAAACATCGCCTCCCCTCCCTCCTGTCCCCCTACGGCCTTTCGCACGACGGAAGTCGCGTTTGCTCTCTGTCGTCCGTTCGCTCCCCGTGGTGGTAAGTGGTTCTTGAGGGAAAGGGAAAGGTTGGCGCTATCTTCTGCAGCCCTTGAGGGAGCACGGCTCAGCGCCAACGGGGAGGGGTAAGTGGGAGCGAAAGAAGGGATCGCTCCCCGTGAAAGCGCGCATCCTTCGCGCGCTTTCACTCGCACATACAGCATACGGCGCACGGCGACGATTTTATCGCCGTTGGACTTCATGCGCAACCTCACGGCGATGGCGACGACAGAAATCCGCTTGGAGTGCCCACATAATTGCTATCGCAATAAAAAGGAAGGAGAGGCGTACAAAGGCACAATAATACGTTCCAGGCTTTCCTGCGTTTCTTTCTTTTTTAGAACACATATTTATCTTACGCTAATAAAGTGAGGTTATCCCAGTTTTCGCACGGTAGTCTGAAAGTGTGTTGAACAGAAATAGTCCCAGGCTAACCTAAACAAGCAACAATTTTTGCATTTGAAAGTGGCAATGAAATTTGTTTTATCCGCGTTCGCACCGAACGCGCGTACTGTTGGTGACCGTTCCCGGTGCCTCTGGGGGCGGCTAGGAGGTGTTCGACGAGATCAGAATGGGACACTCGTCGAGCAGCGTCGGAAATCTTACCTACCTTCTCGCCTCGCAACGTTTTTATATAAATACGCATTTGGTGCCGCATCTAAACGTCGCCTCCCCTCCCTCCCTCCCGTCCCCCTACGGCATTTCGCGCCACGGAAAAAGTCGCGTTTGCTCTCTATATATGGTGATTGTAACGGAGGAAAGAGACGCAGCCCTTCAGGTAGCACGGCGCAGAACGCGCGTTTGCTCTCCGACGTGCGTTCGCTCCCCGATGATGATGATAAGTGGTTCTTGAGGGAAAGGGAAAGGTTGACGCTATCTTCTGCAGCCCTTGAGGGAGCACGGCTCAGCGCCCCGTGAAAGCGCGCGTCCCTCGCGCCCTTTCACTCGCACATACAGCGTCCGGAGCGCGGCGACGATTTCATCGCCATTGACGTCATACGGAACCTCACGGCAAGGGCGACGGCGACGGCAGAAATCCGCTTTGGAGTGTCCATATAATTACTATCGCAATAAAACTCTTATTGGCCGTAGGCTGTATGTGCGAGTGAACGCGCGCGAGGGACGCGCGCTTTCACGGGGAGCGAACGCACGGCGGAGAGCAAACGCGACTTCTTCCGTCGTGCGAAAGGCCGTGGGGGGACGGGAGGGAGGGAGGGGAGGCGACGTTTAGCTGTGGCACCAAATGCGTATCTTGCGACCGGGCGCAAGGGGAACTGGCGACTCAATCACAGTCTGAGAAGGTTTACCATAAAAGGCATGCGCGCCCGGTGTATTCTTTCATGACATTTGTTTATGGGCTGTCATTCTCAAAATTCTGAGAAGCCGTATAAACTTGGACCTGTAGCAGCACCAGCAACGCGCAGAAAGGTTGTCGACGGCGCCGGTGTTTGACCCGCGTTCGCACCGAACGCACGCGGTGTTGGTGACGTGTTTAGGAAGAACGTGCCAACCTTTGCCGTAGACCTTACGGCGGTGTACCGTAGCGACCATAAGGCCATGGTCCCTGTGGTCACTAAATAAATGAAAACCACCGGACCATATATATTTGTCATTCTTTAATAGTTCGAATAACCAATTACACCATCACATATTATTGGTCATAATTGGAAATACATAATTCCCACCATAGTACAGCTTCGCTAGTCTTTCATCTCCACCCCAGTGGAAGGGCTGCCAGTTTTTTTTTTTTTTTCATGTTTTCGGCAGTATTGCGAATGAGATTGAACGCGAATATTTAGGCATTCGACATCGTGACACAGGAGTGAGGCACGCTCATCTGTAGCTCTCTGAGCGCTTCCAGACGCCCGGCTTGTTGCTGCCGTTAGACCCTAACGCTTGCTGGTTGGATGGTTGAATGGATATATGGTCTCGCTTCCGCCTCACTACCTGAAGTTGAAGCGGCGCGAACATTTCGATAAGCTCAGCAGGATATGTTCCAACAAGAGCATGTTCAATGATGTAAATGTTCAGTGGGGGCTTAGTGGGAAGCGGGTCCTGGTACGAACTGCACATTGGTGCGGGAGCAGGAGTTCGATACGTAGTGGCAGTGACGAACATGTTTCGTTTATATAGCAATTATACAGGCACTCGAGGTGTGTTCACGCCATCGACGCTACTACCACCGTAGTGCTGTAACGGTATCCACGGCGCATGTGTAGCCACTGCACGTAGGGTTAAAAGCATAGAGTTTCCTAAATTTTCTAGAGGGACCGCTGGTGCTGCGATTGTTCACCCACCATGGGAATGATGGGTAATAGATGGATTTGTCTGATCTTCATGCTTGGGACTTCAGAAGTTCTCATGGCTTCATTTATTACGCTTTATCGGCGCCGAAACAAGCCTAGCTTTCAACGCAAAATGTACCTTTTTTTTTTAATGCAGAGGGTAATAAGACTCTGCAGGCACGCATGACTGCTGCTAATTGCAGTGGTTCCGCTTAAAGGCCCAACCGCATGCACGCGATATTCAAGCGACAGCGACAAGCGACGCGACAGGCACACCCTGTCGCGCTGTCGTGTCGCGGCGTGGAGCAACCACATGAACGCGACATCGCGTAAAAGAGTAGCGACGGATTTACATTGTTGTGCGAATAAATGTTATCGTGCGCGCGTAAAGAAATCTCAATTGTATCAAAAGGTCAACGTTTTATCTAGACTTAGCTCAAACATGCTATTCATCCCCAGTGGAAATCCGTCCCATGCCGCCAGCGTAAAATGCCGTGGCGCCATCTGTTGAGTAAAACTTAAAACACTTTCTCGGCTCCCTGTGGCGTCTCAGGCCTAACAGTGTCAAAACAGTACACTCTAGTCAAAACAAACAACCGATCTCAATAATAACGGCAAGAGAGCGCCGATACTTAGTCCTCAGCTAGCGATGACGTGAAGAGATGACTGATTCTACTATTTATTTTTTGCTGTCACAGCAGAGAGCAAGTTGCAAGAGCCAATTCAGATCGAAGCGGGCAGACTGAATGCTGCCATGTTGGTGTGCAATCACTGTCCCCAGCGGATGTCGTCGCGCTGACTTCCGGGCGACACGCGATATTTTCTGGCTGGCCAGAAACCGGCGACGCGACCAGCGACAGCGACGGATAGCCCTCCGCGACGGCAAAACCTGTCGCTCGTCGCCGTCGCTTGTCGCTGTCGCTCGAAAATCGCGTGCATGCGGTTGCGCCTTAACCATGCGTCCGTGGCGTAATGGTTTGAATATCGGACTTCCGTGCTAGATGTCCTGCGTACGAATCCTGCCGTCGGACAAGTTTATAACGTTTATTTAATTATGTGTAACGCAATACTTCCTTAAAAATGATCACCTTGCAAAGCCACGAAGCGATATAAAGCTAGAAAAAGGGAAGTTCAGGAAAATCTATGTACTATCCGCCTCTCCCATGCTAGCTGAACTACCCTGCTTGCAGCTACCGCAGACACTAGAGCCACAGTTCCTTCTAGTAACTGCATGAAACTCTATGGTTAAAAGGCTTCCAGGGACGGGCAATGCGTTTCGTGGCAAAGGCGACAAACTCGGCAGCGGAGTCACTGCTGTGCAAGCACATAGCTGAGTTCCTGCTGAGCAGCTGTATTCATACACTGTTCGAGGTGTGCTTTGGTGTGACAGTGAATGTCAACCTAACGCTATACATATATGGTTTTCATTTTATGATACGGAGGCTGCTTCTCTTAGCCCTAGTACCCCATCATGGAGGCCACGTCGACGTTATAAAGTGCCGCACTTTATCGTGGTGGTGGTGGTGGTAAAACTATATTTCCCAAAGAAGGGGTCCTGAAGGACACTTGGCTAGGCGCCAGGTGTAGAGGGCACCTCCCACGTCGGCACAGAGAGCCCGAAGCTCTCCGCCGCCTCGCGGGCCTTCTGGACAGCCCGAAGTTGGTCGTGTAGTGAAGCACTTTTTAGCACTATGTCCCAATGTTCCTTGTTCTTGGCGTAATCATCACTCCATGCACAACCACACAGCATATGGTTCAAGTCAACACGTTCACTGCAATGTTCACACACATGTTGTCCGTCGTAGTCTGGGTCGATGTGCTTCATGCGCCAGGGGTAGGGGTATGAGTTCGTTTGGAGCAAGCGTAGCGTGACTGATTGGCTGCGCGTTAATTTCTTATCCGGGAGGGGGAACTGTCGTCTGCTTAGATAAAAGTGTTTAGTGAGCTCGTTGTAAGTGAATAATTGATCCCTGTACTCGATATGCGGGGTAGCGGGGGAAACCGGAGGGACGCGGTCGATGAGTCCTCGCGCCGCCTCGTGTGCGATCTCGTTGAGATTCCGCAGGCCGCCCCCTAAGCTGCCCATGTGTGCCGGGAACCATACGATCGAGTGATCGGTGATGTTACTTCCGCCTAAGATTCGTAGCGTCGTCTTGTCTATCCCGCCCTTGGCGAAAGCTCGAGTGGCTGCTCTAGAGTCGCTGTATACAGTTGTGAAGCTCGAGTCTTTGAGCGCTAGTGCTATCGCTGCTTGTTCAGCTACATCTGGCTTCTTAGTGTAAAGCGTGAGTGAGTTGCGCGTTCGCCCGTGTCCGTCGATTACTGCTACCGAGTAGGCGTGCTTTCCCGGTATGTACGCAGCATCCACGAAAGCTGTCTGGTCGGGAAACCTTGTCGCGTCTGCCGCGAGTGCTCTGGCGCGGGCGAGTCTTCTTCCTTGATTGTGGATCGGGTGTACGTTTCTTGGGAAGGGGAGCACTTTAATTGCTTCTCGCATGACTTTAGGTAACTGCAAGACGTTGTCCCTTTCCGCTATGGTGTTCAGGCTGAGCTTGACGAGAATCTCTCTGCCCGCTTTGGTGCCTGATAGGCGTGCGATCTGTGCCGTGTGCTGAGCCTCGATGATTTCGGCAAGGGTATTGTGCACTCCTAGCTGTAAGAGTAGATCAGTGGAGGCATTATCGGGGAGCCCCAACGCTGTCTTGAAAGCTCGTCGTATGTGTACTTCGAGCCTTTTCCGGTGTTCTTTTTTCCAGTTGAGCATCGCAGCCACGTATGTGATGTGACAGAGTACAAAAGCGTGGACCATTCTAATGGCGTTGTCCTCGCTCAGTCCCCTGTGCCTATTCATGATGCGCCGAAACATTCGGATCGCGTTCGCAATCTTGATCTTGATGCTGTCCAGCATCACCCAGTTGGAGCCGTTACTTTGGATGATTAGTCCTAGGATTCGTATTTTGTCAACCGTATGTATGCGATTTCCGTCCCTGTCGTGTAACTCAATGCATGGAGTGTGGTGTCTGCGCCAGTCGTTGGACGGGCGCCCTGGTCTTGGGGGATGGTAGATGAGTAGCTCGGATTTTCTGGAAGAGCAGTGAAGTCCCATTGGGGTGAGATGGGCTTCAGTAACCGAGATGGCTTCTTGCATGCGAGATTCTAATTCCGCATCACTGCCACCAGTGCTCCAGATGGTGACATCGTCTGCGTATATGGTGTGCTCCACGTCGGCAATTTCACCCAGTGCGCGAGAGAGCTTTGTCATCGCCAAGTTAAATAAGAATGGCGAAAGTACCGATCCTTGCGGTGTTCCCTTATCGCCCAGTTCAAAGATCTCCGAGATGTGCTCGCCTATCCGGAGAGTGGCCGTTCGATCCCCCAGAAACGCCTTGACGTAGCGGTAGAAACGTTTTCCAAGATTGTGTTCAGATATGGCTTTGAGAATGGCTTGATGTTGGATGTTGTCAAAAGCTTGCTCCACGTCAAGTCCTAGTAGCGCCTTGGTGTCTCGTGTGGGGCGATCCAGCAGACTTTTCTTGATTCTTAGCATAGCGTCTTGCGTTGAGAGACCCGGCCTATAGCCGATCATATTGTAGGGGAAGTACTCCTTTTCCTCTACGTATTCCGATAGTCGGTTCAGGATGACGTGTTCGGCTAGTTTTCCAAGGCATGACATTAGTGAGATCGGCCTCAGGTTTGGTAGCCCCAGCGGCTTGCCCGGTTTTGGGATGAGGACCGTGTTGGCATGCTTCCACTCTGCAGGTAGATGGCCGGTTTTCCAGGCTTCGTTGATTTGTTGCGCACTTTATCGTCACGCGTACATCGTATTGCATTTACAGTGAACAGTTTCACCGGATTCAAACTGTTGTCTATTTGACGCTCGGTGCAAGCCGTGCCTTTCGTGCTATCGTGCAGTCCCATTTCCTGTTTATGCAGCTTCTCGGCACTCTAGTATCCCAGTATGGCGGCCGGGATGGCACCAATGAAAAGTATCTATACTATCTTTCACTGGGCGTTGTCAAAAGCCTACAGCGTAACGTTGGTTTCGTATCGTTTACTGACGAGGTCAGACGCCTGCAAGGACGCTAGCGAATTCTGAGTATTTATTTTATTTATTTATTAACTACTTAAATAAATAAGCAGGAGTCCGAGTTGCTAGCTATCAGGGCGCTGTTTCTGCTGCACAGGAGCGATTACCTACATGTCGTCCACAAATATTTTTTAGAACAGTGTGCGAGGAGCTAGAGTGCAACATTGATGCTATTGTTGCCAATGCTTCACCCTTCCGGTGAAACTGCCTCTATTCAGAGCGAATAGATTTATTTGCCTACCCTGACAGGCTTTCAGTATCTAACCGAGTTGCGAGGCGCATTCGTCGCCGAACGAAAATTGGCTCTTCGAAACCTAGCGCTACAGCTTTGCGGCGTCCAAGGACATTTAAACCTCCTTGGTGACAACCGAAGGCATAGTTGCCGCGGGTGGTGGTGGCGCTGTGTCGCGTTTCTCCGCTGCCTGGGATGGCGGTCGCGGGGCGTCAACCCAGGCCGCGATATTCACAGCCGAATATCACTGCGCCTCTCGTTTCCGCATGCGCTGTTTCGTAATGCCGACTTACCACAGCTTCGCTCAGGCCGGCTTCCATAGTGGCTTGGGGTCTGCACCATTTTATAAAGCGAATGATCGGAGGATTGTCTGACCGCCGTGGAGTAAATGGGCGGGGTAGGAAGCGCTGGTGTAGAGCCGTTGTCATGTCGCCATCATTGTAGTCACTCTGTCATGTCGTCTAGCAACGCGTGAAGATAGTTTGTGGCGCCATCATCAAGGAGTGTTGTTTTCTATGGCAGAAGCTACTCGCTTAGTTTGACAACCACCTTCGATGGCTTCCGCACAATGCCTTTGTTTCGAGCGTATAGGGTAGCAAACCGGGCGCGCGTTGGGTTGGCATTCCTGCATTTCTTTCTCTCTTCCTGCTCCTTCGTTTCGCCGGTTGGTTAGTCTGAATTTGAAGACAGGTAGGTGGCGTCACAACGAAGACACGATAACGACAGTGGTACGACGACGGTAGCGTAAAGAGAAGGATGGACGAACAAAACGCACGCACAGTTTCTAGCTTTTCAGTGCCGTTGCAGGAAAATTGTCTGCTTGGCATATAGGCTCATAATAAAGATTAGGAGGACACTTAAGCTTGGCCTTTACGAGTGAAACGTGGTAGCGTCATTGATCCGAATCCATCCCACGTGTCTCAAGAAACAAGAGCTAAGGCCCCGGGCAGAACTTACGGGTCTCTCCAGGAGGTGGTCTACACAGATGCACCCGCATTCGTGGCAGAAAAGCCAAAGCCGTCGTGGTGACGACAAAGACTGATCTCCTCATCAGCGCCACCATGCCAGATGTAACCACACAGCAGAGGAACTAGCCGTGGCATTAGCCCTCACACAGACAACGGCAATGGTCATTATAACTGATTCTCGTGAAATGTGCAGGAGCTTTATTTACTTCGGGCTGGGTGGCACCAACGACTCAACGGATACTAACAGCCAAGCTGCCAGAAATAAATGTTGAAATAGTGTGGGCACCCGCTCACGCCTCCCTAGAGGGCAACGAACTCACCCACTCCAAGGCTTATCGGCCAGGCCCCGGAGGGCACAAAAAAGCTCACTAGACTGACAACATACCAAGAAATCACTCAATACTACAGACTCAACCGCAGAACACACCCACCACCGCATCCACAGCTCACGAAGAGGCAAGAGACAACACTCAGATTGTTGCAAACCAACACGTTCCCGCACCCAAGGAGGCTTCATCTCATGGTCCCTGCTCAATATGACGAACAATGTAAATGGAAACCAACACGTGGAGGAGAGGCGATGGGTATAAATAAGAGAAGGTGTTTCTGTGTGGCGTGCCCTTTAAGATAACGGACGCGCATCGCAGCCCAGACTGTGGGAAGACCACGAGTAGTGCATACTCCTGAGGAAGAGGCTGCCTACCGCGAGCGTCAGCGAGAGTTGGCTCGTGAATGAGCTCGTCACTAGCTCTCATTAATTGCGCGCAAAAAAAGGGGTGGCGCAACTTGCATGCGAATAAGAAATCGCACGGCAAAACACAGAGAGAAACCTCACGCAAAAAAAAAAACAGAGAGAGAACCGCAAATATGTAGCAGCACTAACGAGGCAACGCGCAGAGCTGCGCTGCCGACGCCATTCGCGTTTCCCCGCGTTAGCGCCGAACGCGCGCGGTGTCCATGACTGCAGCCGATGCTTCTGGCGGCGGGTCAGCAGGTTTGGACCAGAGAATTCGACACTCGTCGAGTAGAGTCGGAGGCCGCAGCCTCTTCTCGCCTCTCAGCGTATTAATATAACTTCCTGTTTTACTTGTGTTTACGCAATTCATCACGTGCAACACATGCACATGTAACACTCGCTGTAACTAACAGAGCTTCGCTGTTGGATCATCTTAATGGAATAGAAGGGGCGGTGATTTTTAACAGTGAAGCTGTTTAAGCCAGCCATTATTTGTGATGCGTATCAAGAAACTACCAAGAAAGAAAAGAAAATACACTTTCTTGCCGAGGCGGGATTCGAGCCCGCTTACCCCCGTTCCCAAGGCGAGTGTCGTAACCACTAGGCTATACAGCCTTTTTTTTTTCTTTATTGCCGGGCTTCGACACAGTACAACAAATGAACATACAACAATAGACAGTACGCCAGATCGCTCAAGTGGCCAAATTGCCATTGCGGCCAGACGTTGTCATTTTAAAATTCCCTGAGCACCACCAAAGGCTCCCGCCTTGACAGCCACTCAGGAACATCTGTTTGTGCTTTCAATATCTCCAGAAACCAAACCTGTGCACACTTTCGCGGAAATACATGCGGGCTGGTCTTGCGTCTGGGTCACAAAAATAGCCAGCCATTCGGGAGCACCATATACTGTGGAGGCCCATCAGCATAATCTGGTCAAACGCGAAACCATCCTCGTTATCTGTTGGCAGGTACCTGATCCCGTTAGAGTCGAGCGGTAATTCTTTTTTAATGGTTCTTTGTAGCACATCCCAAAAATATACCCCTTCCCAGCAATGAAGAAAAACATGGTCTATTGTCTCAAGCGGCTTGCATATGAGGCAGTGTGAACCCCAATGTAGAAAGAAACCCTTTTCCTCTAGAAAAGACTTAACAGTTAAAGTTCCAGTGTGTAACACGAAAAAAAAAGGTTTGGGTTCCCGGCGACACCTGCATTTTTTTAACTCTCTTTAAAACATTCCCACCTGGGCCTCCAGAGTATACGGCCCTGTACAAGGGCACGGGAAACACCACGTCACAAACATCCTCGTACATTTTTTTTTCCTTTTAACGCTACTCAAATACTCCATCGAATAACGTGTGTTTAGAAATTTGAGACTTACAACAATTTCTCTTAAGAAACCACGAACACCACCTGAAACATATTGCGTCGTCACCACAAAATTAGGCAATGCTCCCCCGAGTCTTTGTTGACACACCGTACGCAGGAATGGGTCTCTAACATCTCGGAAAAATAAAAACCTGTTTACAATCTGTCGCACAAACAAATGTCCCAATCCTAAACCACCGGCCTTCACCTGCCGAAACCAGTTCGTGCGGCTGCACCTCTCCCAACTGGACGCCCAAACAAAGACAGCAAAAACACGGTGCAGCTTCTGCACGTTTACTCGGGAACAATACAGCACTTGCATTACGTACCACAACTTGCTGATCAAAAAAAGATTGCACGCCGTAGCTCTTGCGAAGACTGATAGACGAGAACTTTTCCATGTGTCCGCTTTTTCTCGCATCTCTTGCGCCTGCGCTCGCCCAGTACGGATCAGTGTCTTTATAAAATTCCAGCGGCACCCCCAAGTACCTTGGTGGCGTCGTAACCCAAGCCACGTTAGCGAATGTGTCTGGGGTCGAAGGCCATTCTCCGTGCCAAAATCCCTAGCACTTACCCCAGTTCACCCCACTTCCGGTTACCTCACTGAAGCGCTTCACTCCTTCAACTGGTCTGTTAATACTTTCCTTGTCCTTGCAAAGAACCGCGACATCATCTGCATAGGCGAGCAATTTAACCTCGGTCGTCTGTAGATTGAATCCATGGATTGCATCGTTCTGTATTATATTCAGACATAGCGCTTCTATATAGATGTCAACAATAGAGGGCTGAGGGGGCAACCCTGGCACACCGAACGTCGTACGTTTATGGGGGCCCCCAGCAATTTGTTAGCAATTAGCCTCGTATAGTGCAGTTGCGGTACGCCAAATTCACTCCCTCTCGGATGACCGAATCGATATTGATGTTGTCCGATGTTCAAAAAAAAATTGTCGCAGTTTCATCCGAAAGGCGAAGCATCAATTGCGATAGCAAATTAGTAGAGAGCTATACGGAGTAAGGATAGTAGTTTTATCAGCTGTATAAACTTGGACATGCAGAAGCACCAGCAACGCGCAGAACTGTTGTCGACGCCGTTGGCGTTTTATCCGCGTTCGCACCGAACGCGCGTGTTGTTGGTGACAGCTGCAGGTGCCTCTGGGGGCAGCTCGGAGGTTTTCGACATCATAATGGGACACTCGTCGAGCAGCGTCGGAAGTCTTTACCACTTTCTCGCCTCGCAACGTTTTTATATAAATACGCATTTGGTGCCGCAACTAAACGTCGCCTCCCCTCCCTCTCTCCCGTCTCCCCACGGCATTTCGCGCCACGGAAGAAGTCGCGTTTGCTCTCTATATATGGGGATTGTAACGGAGGAAAGAGACGCTGAGCACGGCGCAGAACGCGCTTTTGCTCTCCGACGAGCGTTCGCTCCCCGTGCAAGCGCGCGTCCCTCGCCCCCTTTCACTCGCACATACAGCGTCCGAAGCGCGGCGACGATTTCATCGCCGTTGACGTCATACAGAACTTCACGGCAGCGGCGACGGCGACGACGACGACGACGCCGACGGCAGAAATTCGCTTTGGAGTGTCCATATAATTGCTATCGCAATAATACAATGTGGCACACAATCAAAAGCTTTTTCTAAGTCCAACTGTAGTAACGCCACACGTGCATATGTGGCATCACAGCATTCGAGTACACATCGCGCCGTGTGAATGTTGTAAACGATGATCCTTTGATCCCACATGTTTGGTGAGGGCCGACTATTTCGCCTATAACACTCTGTAGTCTCCCAGCAAGAACCTTCATATAAATTTTATAGTCCACGTTTGTCAGGGCGATAGGTCTGTACGACGATACCTGCTTAAGTGTATATGCTTTATCAGTTTTCGGAATAAGTACAGTATGTGACGTCCCAAACGACTTCGACAATGCATTTACTTCATATGCCTCATTAAATAATGCAGTCAGTAATAGAGCTAGTTGTTCCTTGAATGCTTTATAGAAGGCTACACTCAAGCCATCGGGCCCAGGTGACTTCCCAGGGTTTAAATTATCTATTGCACGCTGTACTTCTTGCTTGCTAATGGCCGTTTCCAGTCTTAGTTTTCGTTCCTCGTCTAGTCGTGGCATCGCCCTCAGAAAAACTTTAAACCGGTCCAGGTCAACATTCTGCTGACCAAACAATGCCTGATAATACTCAAAGAAAGCTTGCCCGATTTCTTCATTATCTGTCGTGCTGCGTCCCGCACATTCTATCTCACTGACGTTATTCCGCCTTGCGTGCGCTTTTTCCATCCCTATTAAACGCCCGCTTTGTGGGCGTCTCCCCCACGGCTAGTTCCTGCGCTCTGGCGTGGACAAGCGCTCCGCGATAGCGTTCTTCTTCGTGCAGTTCTAGCTTTTGTTTTATCTTCCCGACGTCATCCATGTATAAGCCAGGCGCGTTGCACTCCAAAGCTAGTAAGTTTTCTAGCATAGTCTTTAACTGCGTTTCATTTAGTTTTTCCTGGTACCGCATGCAGCTCGCCCTTTAAATAGCTTTTATTTTGATCTGTTGTTTGCATAGTTTGCATTCTTGGCCCAATTCATGCATTCCACCACCAGTGACCATTCCCACTGGAAACAGCTGCTTCGTTTTTAACACGAAAGTGTTTTATGCCGGGGTCCACCAAGACTTCACTGACGTATTTCCGTCACGGAAATACGTCAGCTTACAATGTACACGAACATAATACAAAGAAAGAAACCAGAAGAAAAAGTTCCACAAACATGCAAAATTTGGAAATCGAACCCACGACCTCTCGGTCCGCGACGATAGATCGCCGAGCGTTTAACCCATTGCGCCACAAACGCATTTGCAGAGAGCTACACAGACGCGCCTTATATATCTAACACTCCTCCGTGTACCCGCGCTCTTGCTCGGGGCGGTGCCGCCGCCTACGAGCAGAAAAGAGAAGTACTGCATTATGACACTAACGCGCACCGACAGTGAACGCTTCGGTGGTCTCAGCACTACGACGCCTCGATGCCAGCATTCGAAGGGACGCTGGCATCAAGAAGCACTACCAACGCCACCTAGGTGGCGTTCACCGTACTCAGCACAGCGGAGCGTGGCCTCCGCAATTAGCTCTGAAAATGTTTCTGAAGTTGATCGCGGAGGCTGCAATTACGACGCGCTGTACGCGCTGATTTGACTCGGTGACGATTCAGTTACGTGCTTTGTCTTGCGCGTTGTATTAGTGTGTCAGTTACGTGCTTCGTCTTTCGCGTTGTGCTAGCGTGTGCAGCGTAGTGCAGCTTCCATATGCACGACGGTTGCTCATGGTCATCGACGTTGGTAGTTGTGATGGAGGAGACGTGCCACCAGGCGTCAGCGTGGGTGCATCAACGCCTAAGGGCGCTTTAGCCACAAAACACCAATAGACATTATATATCAATGTGCAATAAACATTACACTACTTCTGTGAAGACACGTTTCACTTTCGTGTTCTATACCGATTCCTATATAAGAGGGATCAACCACATTTTTTTGGTTCCAATGGAACATTCAACCATGCAATGGTCCGAGAAAGGCGCGGGCACTACGTCATAGCCATGGCACTTTGGGATCAAGCATGCAGACACGTAAATCCTGTCGAATCGAGCGTGGCTGGTACCCTGGAAATGAGTGTACTTAAGCTGGTTCTTGCTCAACAGACATTCGCCCGCATCCTCCAAAGCAATATCGTCAATTAAACGAAAAAGAACCTGAGTACTTGTACCCCTGAAGGTGCGCACGCTAGTTTTGTCACTGGCGCTCAGAACACAATTGAAGTCGCCCAATAGGATGAGCTGCCTTTCCGTGTTCAGATATTGCTGAACGGATTCGAAAAAGCCGCCCTCTCATCAACTGCGGTGGGTGCATATATGCAGACAGCGCGCCATTGAGTAGAGCAAAACACAAAATCACAAACAAGTCCTCGTCCCGAAGGAAGTGAAACATGCGACTGAAACAGGAGACCTGGCAGCTTTTTGACAAACAAGACAAAACCGGGAGAAGTACGAACTGCGTGACTGACAACAGCGCAAAACCTAGATGTGAAACGCCGCACCATGCTCCCGGTCTCTTCGTCCCCTTCGACATTTGTCTCTTGTATACCAAGCATATACGTATACCTTGCTCAGTTAACAGGCGCAGCACTTGGCTCTGCTTTTTTCTTCGTGGGTAAACCTCGCACATTTTGACTTGCAACTTTAAGCGTAAGAGCAGAAGCCATTTTGCAGCGGTTAGAAGAGAACGAGAGCATGGCGCTTACCTTTCGCGTCCAGCGCGTCGCTAGGCGCTTTTGTTGTCACCAGTGCCGTCTGTTTGGGCAGGTCAGACAAGCAAGGCCTGTTTTTCGGCGGCTCTTGCGTCCGTCGGTACAATTGGTTTTGGTCTTAAGCCTAGGCGCCTCCTTTGCGTCGTTTTTGTCGGAGGCTCCTCGTTGCTAGCGTCTGTCGCTTGATCCTTTTCGTTCCCGCGTTCGGCGTGCGTGCGTTTCGCTGCGCCGGTGACGCTCGTCGCTCGGGCGCCGCTCTTAACGAGGGGCTCCTGGCTGCTCCCTGGTTCCAATGTATCCGGCTCTGGTCGGCCCTCTGCATCACTCGCCCCTCCGCCTTCTGTTCCTTCGCCATGTGTCGTTGCCGGTTGTTTGCTTTCTTCGTTGGACAGATCTTTGCCTCTTCCCTCAAGCTCCGAAGAATTCGGAGTCGCTGCTGGCTTGTCTTCCCCGGCTCCTTTTGCAGCTTCTTCCGCCTCGACGACATCCATGAGGCGGTCCGCCACCTCCTCCGTCGATGCGGATCCTGTAGCCGCTGCGTACGTCCGTACGCACTCCGCATCACCATGGCCGAACCGTCTACATTTTGAACACCGTGGTATCTTGCACTCTTGACGCACGTGGCCCATACCGCGCCAGCGCAAGCACTGCATCGGCCGTCCAGGCACCACTACCAGGGCCAGCTCTCCTGCAACTCTTATCTGGTGCGGCAAGTCCTCGACCTTCATCCCAGGCTTCATCTTTAGAAGCACGGTTCTGGTCGTAGAATCCTTTTCCTGGACGCCTTGAACACGCCACCGCTCACGGTCACTTCGGTCACTTTTCCAAACGCCGCTAGCGCCGTCCGAATATCCTCATCGGTCACGCCGTGAAGCATCCAGTGGAGCCGTAACTTCAACTGTTGATCCTCCGGGTCCAGGATGAGGCACCGGTATCCCTTCACTTTTAGCTCCTTGAAGGCGAGAAGCCGCTTCGTTGCTTCCGCGCTGCTCATAGTCACAGCCCAGACGTGGTTGATTCCCCCACTTACCCCTTCCCGTTGGCGCTGAGCCGTGCTCCCTCAAGGGCTGCAGAAGATAGCGTCAACATTTCCCCTTTCCACATGAACCACTTACTACTACTACTGGTTGATTTGGTGCGCCCCCAACGCCACCACGTCAGGGAACCTAGCGGTCTTGGTCAGCGCGTCTCGAAAATCTTCGACTCTAAACGGCCGCACTCGTACGTCTCCGTGCAAAAGAAACCGTGTTCAAAACAACATGTCCGGTGGGCAGAGTCGGCAAAATAGCCTGATACTCGCTATCTTCCACTTCGTCAAGCCTGTTTCCGCGACCGCCCAGGCCGCTATCGTCGCTCCGCTGGAGCTCATGATTCCTGCGTCCGACGCGCACGACAGCCGACGAAAGAATGACTAGGCTATACAGCCACGCTTGCAGAACATGCATTTATGCGAGCCATATGATTGCGTTCGAGCGTCGTCGTCTTCGTCCACAGCTGGCGCGTGCATACGCTCGTGCTCTGCGAGGTGAAAAGAGGTTTTGCGCGTTATGAGAGCGAGAGAGAGAGACGCATTCACGGAGCGGGTCTCCTGGAACGTTGTGTCTGCATTGGAACACGGTGTCGGTGTTGCAAGCTGTGCCATGCAACGCGCAGTAACGGCCGTAAGTCCGAGGCGCGCGAAAAGAAATTATCATCATCATGAGTAATAAGATGAAAAGTTCGCGCGCACTTCCGGAAAATCCTGGGATATGATCGCCCAGCTCCGCTGTTTCAAGCGTTGCACGGGCGAGTGCAAGGTTAAGCGTCTTTTTTTTTAACAGTAAAGCTGTTTAAGCCAGCCGTAATTTCTGGTGCGTAGCAAGACACTACCAAGAAAGAAAATAGAATAAATTTTCTTGTCGAAGCGGGATTCGAACCCGCGTACCCCCGGTCTCAAAGCGAGCGTCGTAACCACTATAAAGCCACGCTTGCAGAACGCGCATTTATGCGAAACATATGATAGCGTTTCGTCGTCTTCGTCCACAGCTGGCACGTTTGTACGCTCGTGCTCTGCGAGGTGAACAGGTTTTAACGCGATAGCGTTTAGGGCCCCGAGTCACAGAAAATCCGCCGTCGGCAGCCAGCGTGTGATCGCGGGTGGCGGAGAAAATCATCCAACCCCATAGACCGCGCAGGCCCTCCACGTGGTGTAAGGTTTTGTTGAACAAAAATGGAGTTTCTCACAGTGAAATCCGTCAGAGAAATGGTAAAGTACGACTTTACCATTTGGCGTCGGATTCACCGTCGGATTGTAATTTGAATGTATGAGAAAACCTAATTCTGCTACGAGGAAACTCAAACACAAACCCCTTTTCCAGCATTTCCACCAGACCTGCGCGCGTCGGGGCAATAGCACAATTAATAACATAATAAAAAAAAGGTGCTAGGACCTTCACATTTTAATAGAAGATCACTTATATGGCCCTGGAAAATTATCAGTGGCTTAGCATGGCTATGCCAGGATATACGTAGCATGAGCGAAGGTTCAGGTGGTCATTCTTAACTTTTCCACGTTCTTGCAAATTTTGCAAGTTCTTGCACGTTGTACAAACCCGCGCCACGGTTTCACCCCACTCAAGCGGCGCCGCTAAACTCAACGTTTCACGCATGTCACTACTTACTGGCGTCCAGTCTTTCATGCGCCACAGTCTTTCACACACGTCGCACACATATCTAAACAGATTGTTTACGAAGTCCGTCTCGAAGGTCCGAGTCGCACTGGCGCTTTCGCTAAGTTTCACCATATAGTCAGTCAATCGGTGAGCCTTGACGTCACCGACGGCGTCTTGTTGTTGTTTCTGCTGCTGAGATGGTCGGGCACGTCGCTCAGCCTCCTGGCGACGCCGCTTTGCTAGACGTTCCTCTCTTTGCTCCGGTGTCTCCGCAGCACGTTTAGCCTTCTTCTGTTTATTCTTCCTATGCTCAACCGCTAATTGCCAGGCAACTACTTCGGGATCCGATGAGTTAAGCTTCTCCGCTCTTCTGCGCCGCTGAGCAGCAATTTCGCTCTTCTTCTCCATGGCTATACCACACTGGAAAACGCCCAGCGCGAACGCCGGGCCCAGCGCAAACGCCGGGCAAACGCCTGGCGCGCCAGCTGTGCGCCGTGTGACGTCACTGCTCCTAGCGCATGCGCAGCACGGCTCGCCAGGAGCCACGCGAAACTGCTCAACCTCGGCCAGTGTAGCTTACGCTACAAAAATGTCTTTCCAGCAATGCATTTCAGTTTAAAATTGTAGCCGACTTTAAGTGGATGGGTGTAAGCTTGGTCTTTGTAAGCTGGCTTTCCCACGTTCCGTGTTGCAGTGAATGAAGCCTACCTGCCGTATGCGAACGATGCGATGCAAACTGGTCGCGAAAACGCTATCGCGTTCTACTCCCAAAGGCGAAGCTTAAGCGTCCTCCAATTTTTTAACCCGCCGTGGTTGCTTAGTGGCTATGGTGTTGGGCTTCTAAGCACGAGGTCGCGGAATCAAATCCCGGCCATGGCGGCCGCATTTCGATGGGGACGAAATGCGAAAACACCCGTATTTTTAGATTTAGGTGCACATTAAAGAGCCCCGTGGTCCAAGTTATTCCGGAGTCCCCCACTACGGCGTGCCTGATAATGATATCGTGGTTTTGGCACGTAAAACCCCATAATTAAACGTTTCATTTTTTTCCTTGGCTTCATTTCCTGTTGGCTTTATATGGTCGTTATACAGTTCAGCGGACAATGTATGGGCGAATGGCTGTCGCACGCCGCCAACGAACTTCGCAATTGCTAGATTTAAGGCCTGCGTTGAAATAGCACTACTGTAGGAGCTTAAAACAATTTACATCATTTTTGAGGCACCATCCGTTGAAATATTTGTCCACGCAGATTCACCTTTTTTTCCGCTCCGATTCCGAAACGTGGCGCACAAATAGCAGAGGTAGCGTTGCCAACGTGATGCTTCCCGTTGTTTGGCTCGTTGAGTAAACCGGTTCGCCACCTTTGCGTGCCTCTTTTCTCGTGGAGCTCACCCTTCGGCGACAAACGGAGAGACTGCTGCTAGCAGTACAAGCGGTACAGGTGCGCGAGGATGGATTAGATGCTTCAGCAGGTCATCGTAACGAGCTGAATTGCGTCACTACAGCGTCACCACTCACATGAGAAGCGCATCCCCACGCCCAGTTCGCGCGCAGTTACCAAATCGGAGAGAAGCAAGGTGAATTTTTGTCGACTAATATCTATACAATGGATTACATTCTTTTAAAATTTCGAAAATTTCTTTAGCTTCCTGTGAAGCTTGCCTCCTCCCCCCGCAATATTGCAGCTGTAATATGAGTCATAAGACCAGTAATTATAAAGTTCGCTATCAAATATTAATTAATGAACGGACTGCGGCGGCTGGTCATTCATCTACAGCGTCCTTGTCCGTCGCGCTCTAGGGGCGAGTAGCAAAGAAAAAATTCTCGCAGCGTTCAATTGTTTTTAAATAATTTTTCCACTGAAAAAGAAAAGCAAAATTCATCCTATACACGGACTACTTTCTCCTTTTAAAGGGGGCACCGTATTTCTGTCCGTAATGATAAGTAAAAGAAGAAATGTCATCAGGCTTCAGCAATTACTCTGCCGCTGACCTCATTTACTGGGGATATTGAGCAACATTCAGCTGCAGTTGGTGTGCCACATCTGTAGTAGTGACACATTGTTGATTAAGTCAGTAACTCGAACTACTAGTTGGTTGTTCATACGGGGAGTCTTATTAGTGCTAAAAGGAAAGAACGGACATGGAATAGGGACATAAGATAGCGCCGTGCATTGTATCTGAGGTCCATTGTCGCCCTTTCAACGCCACGCAGATAGCCACATTGCTGATTACATTGGCATCAAGATGTTTTGGACAAACGCAGTGCCACACATGTGGGCTACTATATACCAAAAGAAGCTGATATCTTTTTCAGCCTGATGTTATTATCTGCCTAAAAAGCGACAGGGAAGATCGGGCAAGTCTGCCAGCTCGCTTTCCAAGATGATTGCCCTCAACCGTGAGAAAGCTAATCACTCAGACTCCCAGGCGGCGCTTGCAACATTCCAAGAATGTTTCCAGTGAAACAACCACCATCACCAAGGCCAGCCTTGTCTCGGAGACTCCAATGACCCCGCACAAATTCAAACGATAAACTGAATGCAGATGGACTGAGTGTATCTGGTCCCAGTGATGGCGAGTGCGCATGCCGAGGTGATTCTGAAATCAGCGACTCCCATGAGATGACCCGAGAAGATAAGAGCAACAAAGACGGCCAACATGGTGTAGCCGGTCATCGACGTCGCGGACCAATTAGGTGCCGCGCCCGTTCCTTGGTGACCCTTTCCATCCAACCTCTCCGCTGATTGTTCCTGCTACGCAAGAGACCATATTTAAGACTGCAGTGATGGTCCACTAGAGACGCTGACAGTGATTTCTATGTGTTATCTACCCTATAGATAGCACATAAATATATTTTCTTTGTTTTTTGTCCTCATGACGCCCGCCTTTCTCCTCGTCTTCTGGTCGTAGTTTTGCCACCGACGTCCCGCTGGTTTTGTTACGCGCCGCTGACCTGGACCTGACCGTCCAGCGACCTGGAACTGCATTCTTTGGCGCGTTTGTGCCATTACCTCTCCATAACCGTCCGCATGTGAAGACTTGTAGGAGATTTTTTTTATTCTCTCTCTCTCTGTCCTTTTTTTTTTAGCAATGACTCCTTTGAGGGTGTCTTTAACGTAATAAAATGGAATGAAATGAAGTGAGGGCTATCACTGGCTCGTTTCTAGATTTACATTTCATACAATCCCTCCCCCCTCCCGCCACTGCAATAAATACCACGGAAGAAAGAAAAGAAAAAAGTCGCAGTTTCGCCCGAAAGGCGAAGCATCGATAGCGATAGCAAATTCGTAGACAGCTATACGAAGTAAGGACAGTTCTATCGGTCGTATAAACTGTTAAACATTCGCTTACTAACTAAATTAACAGGCATGGTGTCAGGCGCGCACAAGTAAACATGAACATATCTTGTAAAAGGGGGATACTGCGCTATACAAACATGGACAACAGAAGTATCAGTGGACAGGACATGACAGGACATGAACATATCTCACTCGATGACCGCGGAGACCCGATATCAGATTGGTGGAGTGGGGAAGCGGGGAAGCAGCAGCGATTGAATTGACTTTCGTGCTGCCTCTCGTTTCAACGCGAACTAAGCGGCGAAAACAGAGATCACACGAAGCTATCAGCACTCGGCGCACCCTGTCCCCAACGCATATTGCTTACAAGATAGGGCCCGCGCGGCAGTGCCATTCGCACCAGCCGCAGGAGTAACACCATACCGCGCCGTACGCAGCAGCCGCCGGAGTTTTAGTCTCATGAAACCTCGTATAAATATCGGCAGTGACGTAATAGTTCAGCGGAAACCCGCTAGGTGGAGAGAAGTAACTAAAGGGAAAATGAGACATCCACCCAAATGTAGCAGTTGCTACAAAGGAAACCCATGTCATGTTTCATTTTCCCTTTAATTACTTCTCTCCACCTAGCGGGTTTCCGTTGAACTATTACGTCAAACACTTGCCTTTGCTTCGAGTTGATGACAAATTCGACTTCGCCCTGCCATCTGCTAGCCGCCTGGTTAGGTCAGATGGTACAGCGGCTGCCCCGGAAAGGCGGTGGTCCCGGGTTCGAGTCCCCGACCAGGACTCATTTTTCTTCAACTGCGAGGCTTTCTTTCGAGTAACCCGTATGAGTTTCCTTTGTAGCAACTGCTACGTTTGGGTGGATGTCGCATTTTCTCTTTCATTTTCATATCGGCAGTATTAGCGATCTTCGCTCGTTTTTGTTCTGTGTTCGTGCGTTCGAGAGTTAGCATCGGTGGCCCCAAGGCACACTGAAGGCGGAAGTGAAGCTCCCATTCAAGTAGGAATTGCGGTATTTTCTCGAGTCTAATATGCGCTCCTCCCCTCCTCACCGTTTTGTTTCTTTTGACGAATGTCTGTCTGTCTGTCTGTCCGACCGTCCGTCCGTCCGTCCGTCCGTCCGTCCGTCCGTGAGTGAATGACGAGAAACAAGTGCGGTGACTTCAACCAGCAATCAGCTAGCCCGCCCCTTACCCCTCGACCAAGACCTTTCTCCCAACCTACATAACGATGATCTGCTTAACATTGAATTTACCCATAAAGAAATTAAGGTTCTTGCTGGGAGATTCGCTGTTAAAACAACATTATAATGTGCCGCCTGCTGCCGCAAAACCTCGCCGAGCTATGACGTCGCTGAATTGCCTAGCAACCACCTCGCGGAGCGGCGTGTGCCTTGCCTCCTCTCCGTGCCGTGCACATGTTGCCTTGACATGGGACGTTAAGGTCCCTCGCCCTCACAGGCCTGCGTTGTCCGCGCGTTCCTTGTCCGCACAAGCTCTCGTCTCCTAGATAGCAGGCCTGTGCACTCTGCTTTATGACGTCATGCTGCTTAGACCGAAATTCTCATTGCCAAGCCCGGCGTGACGAAATCGGTGACGTCAAAACAACCGCGGCTTACTGGGAGCGTCCCCATAAGATCGACAGTCGGGCAAGGCAGGTAACATGACGTCAGGGATCGAAGTGCACAAGGGGGGGGGGGGGGGGGGGGGCGGTCCACCCTCCTTCACACTCGTGAAGTGGGGGCCAATGGCGACAGCCGAAGTGGACAGTCCACTTCGGCTCTTACTCTTACACTCTTACATGCAGCAGCACCAGCAACGCGCAGAACTGTTGTCGACGCCGTCGGCGTTTTATCCGCGTTCGCACCGAACGCGCGTGGCATTGGTGACTGTTGCCGGTGCCTCTGGGGGTGGCTCGGAGGTTTTCGACGAGATCAGAATGGGAGACTCGTCGAGCAGCGTCGGAAATCTAACCTACCTTCTCGCCTCCCAACGTTTTATTGCGATAGCAATTATATGGACGCTTCAACCGGATTTCTGCCGTCGCCGTCGCCGTGAGGTTCCCTATAGATAAAATCTTCGCAGCGCGCCGTATGCCCGAGCGGAAGCGTGCGGGGACGCGCGCTATCACGGAGAGCGAACGCACTCAATCACCCACGCGCAAGCAAGGAAGCGGGAAGCCAGCGCCGGAGGGAGCGCGGGGGGGGGGGGGGGGGGCACTTCTACTCTGCCAACAACCGCGCTCGTCGCTCGCCCGCACCGTCTCTTATCTCCACACGGCTCTGACCTTTATGCGCCGTGCATTCGCCGCTCAGTTTCCGTTGAAGCGATAGACCGCTCGTACCTTCGCCCGCTGCGGCGTATGCGCTCGCTGCCAGCGTTTTGACAGTCGTTGTCTGCAGTCATTCAGTGTGATCTATTCATGTTTGTTTGTGCGCGCTCACACCACGCTTGTTCATTCAGTTAGTAATAGTCGGGCCACATTTTCCAACGCACGCTACACATGCAATGCTGCCCGGATCGGCAGTGCAGCACTACAGGTGTGTCCCTTCGCACGCGCTGCCCACGGGAAGCGCTTCTCATCAACACCACCGTTTCACACGTGCCTTCTCGTGGTCATCGAGTCTCTCTTCATGTCGGTCTACTTACGCCGCAGCACACCTGCTTACTTAATCAGCTCATGTTTACTACAATTCATATTGCTACCAAAGCCGCTCACCTTACTTCGTATGACATTGCTGTGTTGCTATCGCATTCATTGCTTCGCCCTTAGGGCGAAACTGTGACATTTTTTTATAAATACGCATTTGGTCGCCTCCCCTCCCTCCCTCCCGTCCCCCCACGGCATTTCGCGCCACGGAAGAAGTCGCGCTTGCTCTTTATATATGGTGATTGTAACGGAGGAAAGAGACGCAGCCCTTCAGGGAGCACGGCGCAGAACGCGCGTTTGCTCTCCGACGTGCCTTTGCTCCCCGTGAAAGCACGCGACCCACGCGCCCTTTCACTCGCACATACAGCGTCCGGAGCGCGGCGACGATTTCATCGCCGTTGACGTCATACGGAACCTCACGGCAACAGCGACGGGGACGACGACGCCGACGGCAGAAATCCGCTTTGGAGCGTCCATATAATTGCTATCGCAATAAAAGAAATTTATGTGCGACCGACGGCGGAATCGAACCTCTGCCGTGGAGCACAGCTACACGGTGCTGTATTTGATGGCGCAACCATTAGAACGCATTTCGATGAGGGCGAAATGCAAAACACTCGCGTACTTAAATTTAACTGCACGTTAAGAAACCCTATGGAGCCAGAAAGTAATCCGTAATCTCGCACTATAGCGTCGTATAATCATATTGTGGTTTAGAGGTTTTCCCTTTTCTTCGCTAGCTCGCTCAACCATGTTTGTATTGTTGCTACTTTTTGTTGACTTTTTGTCAAACGGTAAAGAAACAATATTTCATCATTTCTCGCCAGCATCAAATTGGCCTTATTGCGTGATGAAAGCAATTAAAGCCGAGCCTCTTCAATCGTATACAGCCCCCAGGACACGATCACACCTCACGAAACGTCAGGAGTTTCTTTACTTGGCATCTAATGGCTGCTCTATAGTCAAAGAAAACAAATAAACCTGGAGTCGTGCGCGTGCTCATCAGAACACGGGCAGCACTGAGAGCTCTTGTGCTTTGACGTTGAGCGCGCTCCAGGATACACAGAATGGTCGTTGCAGCGTGCTCCATGGACATGAGTAGAATACACGTTGTACACATGCGATCGAGGAGTGCCAGCTGACGGGACCAGGCATCTTGCCTTTATCGAAGCGTAGCAATTACTCGGCTCATGAGTCGTAAACCATTTGCCTTGAATACGCTGTAGGTCACGTGTAGCACACAATCTAATGACCTTGGAGAGGCTGTGCAGGTTGCCTGATGCCACCTTTTTGTTCGAGCTGGAATGCTCCTTGCCTTTGTCGACGCTTAGCTGTTAGCCCGCAATACCCCGTAGGCCACTTGCTCTGACTAAAAGACACGTGCAGCGTACGCACCCCAAGCCCTCACTCTTTGCTTGTGGCGGTTTCACTGGTATTGACGCCTCAGGCGTACGCAAATATACGGCATGGTCCAGTCTTAAAAGGAACATCTATTGCAATGTAACTTAGACGTGGATTGCATCTGGAATCGCACAGGAAGGAAGACACGCACTGATGTCCGTCTGGTGCTGTATATGGGTACGTATTTCAACTAAATTGAAAAATTGTTGGTGTTCGCAGTAACACCGTTTAGGTATTCCCTTTTCTAGAGCACCATATACGGGGTGTCCAAATTATCATTATATGCGGGAATAAGACCAAGTGCTTGGTGTCTGTGGAGTCTCGTTGAGAAACCGCCAGTAATTTTTCCCTCCATTACTTCCGATTATTCATTTAAAAATAATTATATAAGTTTTTAATTGTTGATGTAATTGGCAAGGTGTCAATTAGGCGGTTGTAGAGAATCGTAAGACACGTCACAACAAGTTGTTTCCAGAAAGGTACACATCGCGTGTTTACTTTTTTCTAAAGGAATTAAATTCTGTGGTCTTACGGGCCAAAACCAGGATATGATTATGAGGCAAGCCGTAGTGCGCGGCTCCGGAAAGTTTATGCTTGTGGTGGTTCATGCAACAGATCTACTTGGTGGTTCGTTTCCTGACGGTTTGGTTTTTCACTGAGCACCTATACTCCGTGTCGCGTAAAATGTTATAGAAGGATTTACTGTCCATGCTATTTCCGCCTCGCTTTTACCTATTATACATTCATTGCTCAGGCCACGATGTTCTAAAATCTGTATATCCCTTGCTGCTAAACATCCTTTATAGACTTCATAGTGAAACCTTACCGGTAAAAACACGGCTACAGAAAAAAGGTATCTTTGTGTCTTCTTTTAGCTGTCGTCTTAGTTACGTGTGAGAGACAAATGAACATTGTTTTATTAGCTGCAAAGACGCCAGTCTATTTTGGGATGTCCTTTATCGGACTCCAAAGAAAGAATTTGAAATCAACCCTCATACTGTGCGATACCTGCTGACGACTTCTGATGCTAATGCACCTTTTGAACAGGTTTTTTTTTTTTCGGAATGAATAGCTCGTGGAAAGTGCGAGTGATGGACCGCAACGCCGAACCGATTGTACCAACAAGGGCGCATTTGATTCAAATGGCTGTGCTCCGAAAACATGTTTATGATGCATGTGATATTCAACCAGACTGGCACTCCATTTGGATGAGGTACTTATCCTTATAACGCTTCTAAAGCAGAACTGGCATTTCCACCTAAAGTATAAACAGTGTCTCTTATGTGTGTGTCTCTCATTGCGCCCACAATTCCATGATAGTATGCACAATTGGTGATTGGTTCATAGGGTTAGATGTTACTTAAAGAAATTCCATGAAAGAAATAATAGAGAGACTGTTGGCCTAATGGTCGGGAGCTGTGCTGGGCACCGAAGTTCGATCCCACCATTGATCATGTAAACCACCTTTTGCATTGCGCTGTGGCGCCACCTCAGCGGGCTCCGCGAGAAACAAAATGTACGGCATCGGGTAGCCGCAGGACGCGCTGCATGAAGTGAGCTGGAAATTTTTGTGCGTTTGTCAGTGGTTGCAATTTTGATTTTGTATGACTGGGCGCTTGCTGGGCAGGATACCGATGCCTACAGCAACTCTGGCGTGACTGACAACCGCAAGTCGTCAAAATGTAATGACGGGCTTCCGTGCAGCTGCGCCGACAAAACCAGTCACCGCGCGGTGGGCCGCTCAACGAATACATTGCACCGTAACGCGATTGCCACAGCACCTGCGCGTGTATTCCTATTTAGTCGGGCTCAGTATGAATCCAAACATGGTTCGGAAGTTGAAATGCATAAACCGGAGCACTCGCCAGCCGCCCACATCAAGTTCGAGCCGGTTATAACCATATAGCATCCTACATACGGAGAGGGTGGTTACTGCTGGTAGTTTGTGTGTTCGACAGCGTATTGCTAGTGTAAACTCTGGGCTCATGAGCGCCCATTTAGAGAACGCGTAGCTTTCAACCGAAAATGCCGATGCGTGCCGTACTCGCTTTCAAACTGCAGAGAGATTGTTGTTTACGCGGCAGTATCGAATGGGCCGTCACTTGTTGCCTGTTTGGCATAACAGGCAAACTGTGCTGCTCGGTAACTAATCAACTTGTCAGCATAATTATACACACAGATCTACCACTCTACGTAGTCGCATTTTGTTCATGGAAGCGCCGGCAAGTGCGACTGACAGCCTTCGATCGAGAAGGGGTGATGTACCGGTGTTGGCACCACGCCGTGCCGCCGCTTACCATTTCTTGTGTGCGCATTGTACTATGCTGAGAGTCATCTACTTCAAGTCGGCATGGCCAGGACTCCACTATAAAAGCAGCTTCCTTCGCGCTACTTGCTCATCCTGTGTTTCAGATTCGCGGGTAGTGGACGAACTCGTCAGCGGTTCTAGGCCTAATGACGCTACGCGGAACGAGATCGACACCACCTCAATCTCGACGGCTGGCAAGGGCTGGAAACTGAATTTCAACTTATAAAGTGCGTTTCTACTCAATTTGAGCGCCAATAATTATATACACAAGCGCAGTTGTTGCGACAGTTATTTGCGTTGTTGGTGCGATATGTTATCACTCCCGGCGACCGATCGCGTGATGATCGGCATACTGGTTTTGTCGGCGTCGTCGGCACGAGAGCCTGTCACTCACTGTCGTCGGTCACGTCTTCGTCATACTAGTATGACATTTTATGTCTCCAGTTCAGAGTCCGCCAACGATTCCGCCGAATGTCGGCGTGGGGTCGACGTCTTGTCGGTCGGCTGCTGTGACGTACCGCACGTTAACCGATAATATCGTGGCGAATAGCTGAAATTTCTACCGAAACGCAGCGCTATTTCATACGCGCGCCACCTCTGCTCCACGAACCACCGATGCCGTCCAAAACGTTTTCGGCACTCGCCGCCAGGGTACAGGGCATGCGCACTCGTAGCATGCAAAAGGCGGATTCAGTTTTTTCCCATTCAGCAAGACAGCAGCAGCAACCAGCAACCATGGTCAGGAAAGTCCGGGAGGGTTCGAAAAGAAAGCTTCGCTTCATGATGAGCAATTTCTTGGGACTTTGCAGCCATGCGCACGGAACTGCAGCGCCATCACACTGCCTCTGTGGGAAAACAATTGGCTGTTCATTAAAGGCTCGCCGTTCAGGGCAGCGCGTTTCTCTGACCTTGATAGCAATACTCACCGGCATCTGTCCGCGCGTCGTGGAAAAGTGCATGTGCTGGTATTGCCACTGCTCGGCCCAGTAAAAGATGAAGAGGTTGCTTTTCGACTGAGAGTGATGGCACTGCTAATCCATGCGCACGGGTGCACTGTCGCATAGTATCTTTTATATTTCGCGGGCTTTCTCTATTTGCGGGAAAAATTAAACACGCGATGTGTGCCTGGAAGTACCGCAATTTGACGCGTCTTGCGATGCCCTACAACAAACAAAAAGCTAGATCATTCCTTTTAATTGAACAATCGAATGTCAGGGCCGGAAAAATTACTCGTTTCTCAACAAGACTCTAAACAACATGCGCTTAGTCTCATTCACGTATACTGTACACTGCTCAACAAACGTACTGCTTTTCTAGCAGGCGCTATGCACAAGTTCAAATCTGTAAAGTCACCGCTTGAACCTCATCGAGAAGCTGCGACATCTGCAACGCCTCACGACAGACCATTCCGAACAGTTCTAAGCCAGTCGGGAGGCAAGAATGGCTGCCGCTTTAAAATAACGTCCAATTGTGGAAGGCTAGAAATGGGATTAATTCTATAATTAAACATGGCAGTAAAACATCCACAATAACAGTAGGAAACTAAGATATTCCGCACGCAGAACCAGGTTTTTCATTTACATTATGTGCAGAGTAAATTATCACTATGCGGGCAGTTGTTGCATACTCGCCCACGCGAAGAGGTAGTCGGTAGCATTAGTTGGACCGGGATCTGCCCATTAGTTGAACCGTGACATGCCCGTCATTACTAATGACGGGCTTGTCACGGTTCGCTTCCCAGCTTAATGACATGCTTCGTGACTGACTTACTGACATACTTAATGACAGAGTAGGAAAATTTTGAAAGCGCATCGTGTATCGAAGAATGTTGGGAATGTTTCAGTAAGTAACAGCGTTTCTTTATTATGCAACGCACACACTTTAAATATGCTTCAATAACTTTGGATGCGCAGCCATTCAACCAGTGCGCTCCTTTAAATTTGACTTGCGCTATATACCATCGTAGCAGCTTCTCTTGGGTTTCCTAGTCAACATACTCTGACATCCAGCCCTTAAAACCGCCTTTCAGTGATTCAAGGTCACAAATAACACGAAGAAGAAAGCAGTAGTGAAGATGATTCGGCGAAATATCTGCAGCAATACTTTCTACTGGTATGTGTTTTCATAACCAGACGCTAGCCACCATCACAGTGTTCGGTAAAAGCAGAAGAGTCCTGCGATAGCAAACTGAAATATACAGCCATGAAATAAAACATGAGCCAAGCTTGAAATGAGCGTATTGCATTGTTTATTACGGGCTATTTACAGAAGCCGCCAGTCCCACGTGGATACGGCATGTACAGACGTTGCGTTCTTCGAGGCGTGTTCCCCGCGGAACGCGGTCGAGGAGACGTGGTTGACAACGATGAATATGTTAGGTCTACGTATTGCATTACAAACACGTTTAGAAAATATAAATAAGCCACACTGCCTGCATCATTGCCAAGAAAACATTCGCAATTAAGGCACCGTCCTTCGTCAGAGTTCTTCGGGACGCAGAGTACCGCGTTCGCTTATTCATTCATTCAAACGCGGAGGCAGACGCCTACGTCGCGTCGGTTGCACACTTGCGACGCATCGGCAGCGGCAATAAATGAGTATCGTCCATCGACCGTGCGTCGCAACACCGCGCTTCGTAAGCACGACAACCACTCAGATTCATCACACATCGCACGATCGCCTGGCACGAAGAGGTCACTACGGTGTATTTTGCACTGCAAGGTCACTATGCCGCCAACGTCTTTCACAGTGGCGGGGCCCACCGCCATCCAATTTGGCAAGCGTTGGAAGGTCGATGTCGCGTGTTCCGAAGAAGTAGCCAGCGCACCGCGCCCGCTCTCCCATCGAGGTCATTCGGCGTCGAATCCGCCCCATCGACGGCAACAAACTTTTGCCATTGCCGCGCCCCGCTCAGCACGTGAGTTTGAAGAGCGCGTTCGATCGGTGTGCGTGCTGTCGGCTGGCAGTTCCTCACTGGGCCTTGACTCGCTCGACCTTCCACTGTTCGTCGGGCGAGGAGCCGCCACACTTGACGAGTCGCACGGTGTTGGACTTGTACGAGCGGATGTAGAAGCTGAGGAACTGAACGAAGAAGATGAAGCACTGCGACAGCATGAACAGCGGCAGCGAGAAGTAGGGCACGCCCAGGGTGAACACGAGGCACACGTTGCGCACGATCATGAAGATGAACTGGACGAGCTGCAGCCGCGTCAGGTAGCGCTTCCACCACAGGTGACGCTGCACCTCGGGTCCCAGCGCGGCCAGGAAGTAGTAGGCGTACATGACCACGTGCACGCTGGAGTTGAACACGGTCTCGAAGCAGGCGATGGAGAAGCCGCCGTACGTGATGTAGAAGTAGGTGCAGAAGGACACGGACACGTGGTGGAAGACGTGCAGACTGCTCACTTGGTTGAACTTTTTGCGCAGCACGAAGAACACCGTCTCGATGCACTCGGACAGCCGCAGCATCAGGTACCACCACGAAACCTGGATGCAGCAGTAGAAGGAGCCACGGTGGCAATGAGCTATTATTATCGAGCAAACTTATCTCGCAGCTCGGCGTGTCGGTTTGTTGCCGAGCATGCTGCGAAATGCATAGCACGCGTGAAATACATCCTAATTGCAGTCTTGAGAGTCGTACTGCAAAGAGTTGCTGTGCCCTGGGGCACTTAGATAATCCGTAGATTTGTAGGCAGAGGGCTATAAAGTTAGACTAGCAGGTCAAAACTGAGCAAACATTCTGGGCTCTGCTGCATTCGGTAAGTATACTGAGAGGTCAGGTTAGAGTTTCATTACTTGGGGCCGCATTTGGCCAGATGTTTTTAAACTTCTTTTAGTCTATACCGTGGCAGTGGATTAGCGAACAGTAGGTTCTCGTTTTGATTGAACGGCCAGGTGCGTACAACGCGAAAAGTAAGATTCTAACATCAATCTAGAGTCCAGGTATTGTAGGGACGCGCGCCAGTAATCGTCAGATGAAATATCTCTGCCATATTCAACCGCACGCGAAAGAAAATCGAGCATGCAAGCATTAAATTGTGGGCTCACCTGCAGCAAAAGCATTGTAGTCGGCCTAGTAGACAGGTCCGGACCCTGGAGGAAGAGGTGGTAGTGGCCCGTGACGAAGGCGTAGTATCCGACGCGCGTCGCTATCGCCAGGTTCGCTAACACCATGGCGGCGTTGTAGAAAAGGATGGTCTTGCGCAGCTCGAACGGCTTGGCGTTCTTCATCATGCGCGGCCCCCAGATCTTGACGAAGTAAGCGTAACAAGCCAGTACCGTGGTCACCGCCACGGGGCTTCCGATCAGCACCCATCCTTCGACTCGTGGATCCCGGTCCGGCAGGAACCAGCTGTACGAGTCCTTCACGCTCATCCTGCATGACGAAACAAGGCGGGAATTGAAGTTATGGAACACGAGTGAATGGTGCTTGTCTATTGATCGTTGCACTATAGGGGTACTTGTTGCCCCATGTCTTGCGCGTCTAGCTAGTACGAATGTTGCGCTCATCACATTGATTTGCTTTCCGTTGTGAACGTCTCTTGTTCTGTCGCTAAAATGTACCAACAAGCCCACCGCAGCGCATTGCAGCTATATATAGTACATCTGCGAAGGGTGAAAGGTGATACTGTACAATGGTCCCCGCGACATTCGTTGCTCCCTGTGCAAGAAGTGCATGCAGTTCCTTGTGTCCATAAACTTAACTTCCTTTAAAAGCTGGCTGGTAAGTACACAACTTCTGGAAAGCTGTGGCACACAGTGCACTATACTGTGGGAGCTTTAAGCGCTCGTGTGTTGTTCCAGGGGACGACTGCATTAATGCAAGAATGGCGTTTGCAATTTTCACGTGCCTAGTTATATACACGTCATAACTTGCTCCCCGCGAAAACATAAGCAAAAGTGTTCGCCCCCCCCCCCCCCCCTTTTAAGTACTTTAGTGCGATAAATGAAAAACAGTCGTATATTGAAAGCATGGACTAGGATATTTTTGCCCATCGACACCCGTCTTCGCACTGATATAGGAAACATTCCCGACTTGTCAAATCCAGCTGCAAGAAATTCAGAAAAGAGCGAAGACATCGAATGGAACATTGCAAAGTAACATAAAGGTCAACGTGACGTCAAAAGACGAGCCATACAAGCCGCCCCCAGTTCCCCCATTTACAGAAACTTCATTCGTCTGAGCCAGCTCGCGTGCGCTAAAATTAAAGTCGGCCGTTTTATGTGCATGCCTGTACTTCTTGTAAATACATATTAGCAGCTTGAACACCTGCTTGAAGTGCAAAATTCATGCAATAGTACAACAAAGTGCACTTTGTAATGTAATAAGACTGCGTGGAATGCTTGCTAATATACCTCTGAACCTCAGCACGAGTCAAACACCGAAATGGAAAGACAGCTTGTGGCACGGAACATACTGGCGTACTCCATCATAATTTCAACGTGCGATGCGCCGCTGTGGGGGGTGAACGAGTCACATGCACATGCGAAGTCCATCAGCCGAATTCTAGCACTTTCGTGCGCTCATGCCCGGATATTATCGTCCAGCTCACGGTTCACGTTACACTACGTTTGCCGTCTTTATAACCGCTGTGGCACGAGCGATTCGGCATACACGGTACCTACAACGGTACCAACAGCGGTATGTTAAACACGCTCGAATAACCGGTGCGCACAAATGGCCAGGCATACTTGCGCCTGTGCGCAGCGGTAGATATATGCGATGCTCGGAACAGTGGTCGGTGGCTTGGTTCGCGACGCGAAACAAGGTTATTGAGCTACGCAGCATCGCACTCGCTAGGAATGCTGGCTACGTGATCCCCATCACAGTATAGCGTGCGCCGGCGAAGGAGGAAACGGAGTCGGCGGCGTAATTAGTTCGGCAGAATGGAAAGACGCCATACATGCGCGTACGAGGAAAATGGAACGCGGATGAGACAAAAGAATGACGACGTGCCCGTATCCGCGGCAAAACATCTCATCTAGCCCATTCTCGATGAGCTACTCGGGAATCGCGTACGTACAGCCGCACACAGAAAGTGAACGTGGCGATGTGTCGTCACCCGCGCAACTGGCGCTTCCTGGACGCCACCGCTGCCAGCGCTTGACTGCACTGCGAGCTGAAGCCCCATCTGTTCAAAGCATTGAGAAAGCGGCAACGCCTACTTTCTGACCAAAAAGAAAGACTTCGCAAAGAAAAGAATGGGTAATGTTTATATACGTCGACGAAATGAACACGTAGATTCCCATCTGCATGCATTGCAATGATTCCGAATGTCCCGAGATAGGATTACAGCTTTACAGCGAGTAAAAAAAAAAAAAAAAAAAAAAAAAAAAAAAAAAAAAAAAAAACGATATCACAGTTTCGCCATATCGGCGAAGCAATGAATGCGATAGAAACAGGTTACAATATTACACGAACAGCAAGACTCCTATCTGTAGTGGCAGTATAAACTAAACGTAAGCTGTATAAGTAAATACGAGCTGTCGTACTAGGGCTCCTCTGTAGATGTTTAAGTAAAGCCAATGTCCTTGTTAGCGATCTTACCACCACTGTTCCGTACAATGCCTGCTTCAAACCCGTTTCCTAGGTCGATATACCAGAGGTTGTGCACAGCCGCGCCAATAAAATGGGCATCATTTTAAGGTTTGAGCTCGGTTATTGTGTCGCACTAAATAATGTAAGTCTGACAAGATTTAAGATGAAAGGCATGTGCCGTCGGTGTTTGTTTCATGACGGTTCATTGTGGACTGTCATTCTCAACATTCTCAGCGTAACAGACTACCGAGCGAGCGCGTCAATGTCGCGATGTCCTGGTCCCACATTTTGTGTCACATCGCATACACATTCAGCGAAACAAAACCAGAACCGGTTCGTAAAAAGCTATTTCAGTAACTTACTTATGGAACCGCGAAGTTTCTCAGTATTTTTTCAAGGGTTCCGAGATTGACAAGTTCATTTAAAGCAATAAAACAAAAGCAAATGAAAATAAATGTCATCCAAGGGTTCGTGTAAGCGCTTTTATTCATGGTAATTTTTGGACCCATTCGCCAAATTTTTGTATTACAGCTTTTTTTGCAACATTCGTCGCTTGTTTGTCCTTCATAAAATATGCATTCTGTAGAAATAGATGCCTTAAACAGAGGTACCTAGTTTTCTCAAGAAGATGTTCACGACACACGCGCACACCTCGTACTCTGCGAGCACAAGACCTTGCAACGAGGTGAAAAATGTAGCGTGGCCAAATTTGGCAACCGATACATCGCTTATCTTAATAGTCACGTCTGCGGCGTGTTGCCTTGATTAGATTCGTGTAATACATTAAGAGTGAGGAGCCAACGGCACACCTAACGTTTTAAAGCGTATCACACGCGCTAATAGAATACAGACATCACTAGACAAGGGCACCGAACCTAAGGATCCGCTAGCTCTACAGACGTTTAGTATGGCTACCTGGTGGTCATTTCGTTCATCTCTACACGATTTTTGTTGGAAACGTTAAGTGGTGGCCGAACACCAGGGCGATAAAAAAAATAATAAGGGCAGAATAGTCGCGAGTGAATTAATAGCACGGAACATGAAACAAGTGACCATAATACGCGTGTTTCCTTATACGCTCGTGTTGCTGGTGCTGATTAACAGTGATAACTAGAGAAGCAAGGGTACAAAAAGCGTTTAACTCCGTATATTGCAGCAAATATTTGGTTGTTTTTGGAGGAAAGAAGCGTTAAAGACGGTTCATATTGATGTACTGCTCCTAAAGCAAGGTATGCGCGAGAAGCTTAGTTTTCCTTTCTGACGCTGCAGTGCAGCAGCCTGTCAATCCAACACTGTAGTCGTGTGATAAAGGCCAAAATACTGTGAATAAGTGAATACCAGTCCATGATTAATGTCTAAGAAAATTGCAAGTACGGATATTATTGCCCAATCCTAACTATTTCTGCAACCAGTGCTATCTACACTTACTACACGTAATTGTGATCTATTTCGCGATGTCTAAACACGTTGTCGATGTGGCGTAAGACATGAAAGGCTGAACTTATCGGCGTCCTTTGAATTCTCGCCGCACTACTAAACTGCCTGTTGAGGTCATTTCGTTGCTGTACCCAGATCTCTTGTCTCACGAAATATGGTACTTAAACGGGATTTGCAGAAGATTTTCCTCCTAAAATTGGCACGAACTGGGATCTGAGCTTTTCCTCTTTTTTTTTTTTGCATGAGTATATCGACGCCCGGCAACTGTCAACTCGAAGGCGTACTTATTATATCTGTCCGATGGCAGTTTCGAGAACGGACCGGCTTCGTAGGTCGCAAAAAAAAAGAAATATATACGCGTAAAAGCGAGCGGGTCTCACGTTTCCAACGAGACAACGCCGAAGCCAATGTATGTGTAGTTGCTATCGAGACAACAGCGGAGATCGAGACGACGGGTTCCCACGGGAAGGCGCAGAGGTGACGAGGAAAATGCGTGCGCCACGCCGCTTCGCCATGCCTGAGAACAAACGTAATGTCCTGTCCCCAAGAAACAACGTCGTACGTCACTGACTGGCCGGCGGCGCCAACTATTGCATAACATAACGAGCCATTATAAAGTAATTCAGCCGGGGCGAGCGTATGGAATAAAGTCTGTCGCACACAAAAACGACACGCCGTTGCGGTGCGCGAACCTTCGACGCGGCCACTTTTTTTTTCGGCCACTTTTTTTTTTTTTTTTTTTTTCCTTTTCACAGCCATTTCACTACGCAGATGTCGCTCGCTTAACTGGGCAGGGAAGATTAAAGAGTTGGTACGCGTTCGAAATCTCGTATTCGTCTTAGCGGTCGCTTCTTTTACTCGAGCTGTGCGTTTAGCTCCATCAACATCGTAGAAAAGGCATGCTCACGGTGAGCACGAACATACTTGCAATATTATCCGTATTATGAACAGTCCGCAAGCCGGCATCAGACTAAGATTCATCAAATTCTCATGAGAAAGCGTATACATGCAAAAGACAGCGAAAGAACAAGAATTCACCAGACGCTTTGGAAAAACAACACTTGATTCCATTAGCGGCTTCTACTCGCGGGCTAAACGTCGAAGTGAACGCGATTCACTATACATTGGCTGACAGACACCTAATTGAGGAAGTCCTACAGACGGCTCTTTTTTTCTCCCTAGATGGAAGGCATTCCATATCGCTCGAATTACTGTCATCGCCGATGAGTGTACGCGGACAACCCCCGTGTCAATGTGCACGCACAATCAAAGTGTCAGTTACAAAAAAAAAAAAACTTAACAGAAAAATAAACTCCAATGAAAAGAAAAGGATGGCCCAAGCAAGCGCAAAACAAAGGAGAGGAGGGGGGGGGGGGATTTCTCTCGGTAGCCTGAAAATAAGTGCCGATCGGCTGGCTCCATACCTGAAGAGACCCACTGGCGTCGCAACCGCCCTTTCGACAACCACCAGCGAGTATTGTCTGTCTGATCCAGATACACGCACTGACTATGTCAAGTAGCCCAAGTGCGCGCGGCGATCACCCAGTGCAAGCCCGGAGGAACGGGAAGGTTTGACCACTGCTTACCCGAGGCAGGAGAGTCGCGATACAAATAGGAAACCAGCTGCACCAATGCACAGCTCGGCGGCGTGCGTCCACGCACTGTCGTGTCTCGCGATTGGAGAGAGCTCGGATTTGTGTGTCATGGCACTGGATCCGGAGCAAGGCGCTGCTGCGATCCGTATCATCGTAGTATCCTTGAGATGCCTCGAGCCCGCTGTGTACGGCGGCAACCCCGTCCAAGTGACCCGAGTCCTTGGACTGAGCATCGGAGTGATCCCGCCACGCACTTTTTTTTTTAACTCCGCAGCGGCGGAGGTCCAATCTCTCCCTTATCGCTGCCGAGATTTATCTGCCCCACGATCTCCGTCGCCGAAAGCCCGAGAGTTCGTGAGAATATGCCTTGCATGCACCGTCACTGCCCTTGTGGGCGCTTGGCTTCGTTCCTCCTTTCTTTCACTCTGTCTGCGTCTTTGTATTGTATTCATCGATCGACCCTCCTATTCACTTTCGCTGCTGGGGAAACAAGTATTTGTAAAGAAGTCCGAACAGGCGTCGACTGGCTGCGACCTTTTGGATTGAGTGGACGCGGTGCATACGTCCTTCATCTAGCAGTCACGCATTTGCACTGTAATTGCGCAGAATAATGAAGGCGTATTGTGACTCAGTTCCTGCATTTCCCTTTCCGAACTCGGGCATCGCTAAAGTTGCTCTGTCCTTGCATGCGTTTGCCAAAAGTACGCGACAACGTTGGCAAGCACTCTCTCCCTTATTAAAAGCGGTCAATGCTGTTCCTACTTTCCCTCAAGCAAGGTGAATGTCACACTTCAGTGTAAACTGGTTGCGGCACATATGCGACGCTTATGGGTGGTTTTGATAGGGTGACCTGCTTACGTGCGCGTATATAGCGACTATCCACATATGCGACCGAAAAAATTATTCTTAAAGCACGCAACGAAGCACGTGACAGAACTGAAGGGGGCGTGAAAGGTTGCAGAAGGCTTGCTCCCACGCCAATGATCTAGACTTGAGATGCAGCTGCACGAGATTTACAGTTTGCTATTAAATAGCGTGAAGCTTCGCCGTGCCTCGTTTACAAAGACAGTAGAACATATCACGATAAAAACGAAAGATTGAGAAGCTTTGCTGGTTCAGCGGGGGTACCGAAAAGAGGGCCTTACGAAAGAAAGTGCGCCGTTCGAACTGCACTGCAGCATGGTTATCAAGCCTACTTCGTTGTTTCTGCTATCATTCTCAGGCGAATGGCTTGGCAAGACCGTGTTGCGTTGCGCACCATATATCTTCATATTGCTATTGATCCGCGAGTGCACTCGCGATGTTAATCCGTGAAGCCTAACGTTTTCCTTACTTTAATTCCTAGTTACTTCTTGCATGGTTTCCATCAAGAGCAAGTCTGCAAACTGTGCTCATACGTCCCAATTATTCATCAGTAATACAAGCGGAACGTAACACAACAGGCACACGATGAAGAGCTGCAGCTGTCCTTGAATGCGGAAAGCGCCATGAAATGCAAGTACAGGTATGACTGTATGAAAAGGGGCATCTTTTCTCACAACTGAAGTCTTCCACGTACGTCTCTTGGCGCTGACTTGCGTAAAGATTAGATGTAGTAAAGCACTCTTACTGTTCTTTATTCCAACACCTCTGCTTAGGGATGGCTAGTTTGACATAATTACTACTCCGGAAAAACGGAAGCACAGCTGCCGTCCCGTCTTCATGCTGTGTGCCTCTGTTTTTCCCAGCGCTGTAAATATGTCAAACTACTTAAACCAGCTAGCCCAACTCTCCGCATTAATCAGTGATGGCCAATCGCTATGCATAGTTTTAATGAACCACTGGTTCAGCTTTCGTGTATTAGCTTTTCCCGTAACCGCCATGCCTCATGATTCAACAGGGGAGTTGGCCGGCCTCAAATGTCGAGTACTAACAGCGTTTTCACTCTTCCTCACCGCAAATATGCCATGTGGCACTCGCCTACAACAAGAGCCGACCATAAGAAGGCCCTGCTCGTTCGGTCGCGGCTTACTCGAAAGATCTAGTGAACACGTCTAAAGGGGCGTGTCAAAAAAAAAAAAAAAAGCCTGCCTTGAGGCAATGTCACGATGACACCCTTCATCTCGTACACAAGCGTCGCTATCGATACTCCACCACAGTAACCCAGTTATATTATGTAAACTTTCGCAGTTCGCACTGCTTGGTGGTGCACAAACTGCACTCGATTAAGTTAAAACCGTGAAGAAGCAGGTCCACCACTGCGTACTTACAGCTCTAGCGGCCGCATTATTCCTGGTGCTCGCACAGGCTTCCGCGTGTCGAGCGTCCTACTTCGTCGTGAACTGAGCACCGCGACAAGGGCAGAAAATGGACTGCGCGCTTCGTCCTCGCGTGGTATTCGTTTTTAAAAGCCGGACAAGAAAAAAAGTGCATGCGCGCGCTCTCGGGTGAGGGGGATTGGTCGCGCTCAAGGTGCCACATGACGTCGTCATCGTGGTCGTCGCGGGACCATTGTCTGAGAAAAGAAAACAATGAAACGCCCACTAAATGGCTGGCCTGCGAGTTAGCCTGTTCGCTACCGCAGGTGTAGTCTTTTAGCTGCTGAGTTGCACTTTTTTGTGACGACAACAAAGAAAACAGAAAAGAAAAGAAAGAAAGAAAGAAAGAAAGAAAGAAAGAAAGAAAGAAAGAAAGAAAGAAAGAAAAGGGGGGGGGGGTTAGAGGCGCGAAACCGTGTCGCAATCAGATTGGCCAAGGTCGGCCAACCAGCCATGCGGCGACGAAAAGGAGAAGTTGACGAAATAAATTTCGTATACGAGACTAATTCTGCATGCTGCCCGGCAAACCAGCCAAAATAGGCGTTCCTGGGTTAAAGCCGGTTGCTTCTCTGCCAAGTGAGCGGTCAGTTGCCTGCGACATGCATTTGACGTGTGCTGGCGAGAATTGTAATGCGAGAGTTGGCCATAGCAATGACCGAGCGTGCGAACAGGTTCACCTCACCCAGTGCAGGCGGTTAAAGGAATCTGAAATGAGCGCGTATAGTACAAGTCGAAGTGGTGCACAGAATAGCCCACGCGCACAAATTAATAGGCAACTCGCAATCAGCAATTGGACATCGTTGCTTCAATTCGAAATGGCAGCGCGCGTTTTCTGTTAACAGGAAAAGTCCCAAACGTCGCCTTCTCTTTCTTTTTCTTTTTTTTTTTTTTTTTTTTGTTGTGTTCTGTTTTCGTGCTTGAATACGCTTCGAGAAGAATCTGACGCCAATGAAACAGAGTGTGCGAACCCAACGTGGACTAGCTCACATTAAAGGAAATTAAGATGAACTTGAGTCTTGCTGCGACGTTCAAAGCGCTTTCGAAAACGCTTCGTCGCTCTTAGAGTTACTATAGCATTTGCTGGGTCAACTCATCTTCCGCGCGAGCAGAAATAAGATAAGAAATATCGGTTGGCCAGGACTGCGTGCTCTAACACCACACGGAGAATTTCGCATTTCTAAAACGCATGCGTATGAAACGGAGCGTACACGTGCCTAGTTGCGGGACACATTGAAAGCTGTAAAAAAATAGAAAAGAAGCTACAGGCTCCCTTGCGCGTCGCATAATGCATTGCACAAACGGTGGCCGCGAGCCACTAACCGATTCTTGGCATCAGTCACCAGACGCCGCGTTTCCCGGCGTGAATAAAGACTGCAGGAAGCATCGGTGATCGACGAGCACAGTTGATCTCGCGGAGAGTCACCGACAAGAAACCGTTCACATCTCAGAGCGATGGGCTCAAGCGACTTCGACACCAGAATGTGGTGCTTCCTGAAGAAGCATTCGCTCCACAAATAGTCTCAACTAAACGACCGGCTAAACGGCTGCCGGCGGCGTTGTTTAGGCCGCCGGCGGAAGTATTCCTCAAAAGCACCAACACGCATATTGTGCCACACGAGCCTCTCATAGAATCATCCGAGATAGCCCTGCAATTTCGCCATGTCATATCCCTTTCACTGTGTCATATTCTTTTTCTCTCTTACGCCGTCAAGTACTGGCTATCACATGCTGCTTCTCTTAATTCCCTTTTCTTTTTTTTTTTCTTTTTTTTTGCACTATGTAACCTCCGCGCCAAAGAAAGAGAGGAAAGCGATGAAAGCAGGCGCGTACACGAAAGAAAGATTACGACCGGAAGGCGGGAGACGAGTAGACAGGTGACCTATGCAACACAGGATGTGGACGGCTGCCGGCTGGCGACTCTACCTGTCAGGCAGAAACCTCGAACACCACGTCGCCACGGATCGCGATGACAATGGCGTCGGGCAGGATCAGTCAGCAGACAGCAGCAGCAGCGACAGCACAGGCACCACGAGCAGCAGCAGCATGCAGAGCGCGCAAGTTCGACTCCACCAGTCCGATCGTCGTCGGCAGCAGAAAGACGCAAGGGGTCGTTTGGGCGGCTCCTCCAAAGCCAAAGGCTGACAACTATCTGTCCGCAGGCACTCCAGAGCGGACCTGTTCTCCCACCGTCGGCCGGCAGTCGGTTCCTAACTGTCCATCAGATACTCGCCCTTGCCGCGAGAGCGAAAATCTAGAACGACGCTCGCCCGCAGAGAGCGTTCGCTTTCGTTTTTAGAAATCTCTGTCTCCCCCCACCCACTACGCGACTTCTTTTCCTCCCAACCTCCTGCCACCGCTGTTCTTCCAGGTGTGCCTGTAGGAGGAGAAAGCTCGGCGTCGTCGGCGCAGGGATTGCGGCAGACCGTCATAATAGGGCACGAACTAGGAAGAGGCGGCGAGGAAATAGGCCTCGGCGGCGGCTTCGGCGGCGATGCAGTCCCCGGGGCTTTCTCTCGAGACAGAGGAAAGGGCGACGAGGGACATGTACTTCCTCTTAAGAGGAAGCGAACGTCCGCACGAATATATCCTGCGCGTGCGCTTGTGTACATAGTATGCAAGCCGAAGCGGCCCAAGCTAGTCAGTCATGTAGCCGGCGGCACCGTAAGACGTCCGTTGTCCTGCCGGCGAGAGAAGGCGTGCCAAGAAGAGGGGGCAGGCAGGCGGTGAAGGCGAATCGGGTGCGCTGTCTGGCCCTTCGAGCCGAGTCTTCCTCGATTTAGTGTCACGACGCGGTCGTGGTAATGGAAAATTATTGGTTGATCAGGGGGGACAGAGCAACGTCTGCTTTGTCGGATGAGCCAGATCAGCGCACTGCAAAATTCCGTAAGAGCCATCGTGGGCATCAACATAAAAAAAATGGACCACCGCAAACACGAACGGTGAGTGCGATGCGGCATCGTTATCTGGCGCGCCGTATATACTGTGCCTAGACAAGTGGTCAGCAGCACTTAGCGCACCTGCAATGAAGTTGCATGAAGTCTAGAAGGAGAGGAAGAGGAAGTAAGGTGAAGATCAAACGAGAACAGACGCTCCGCAACATATATATAGAGATTGAGGTCAAGTTTCGAAACGTGCGAAGGTTACCTCGCTGTGCTTCTTAACGGCTGAGGCGTTCATATTCACGTGCGATCCGGTACGACGTTTCGGCACTAGAAGTGAGCCGCCAATTGGCCCCGCTAGCCTCCACTGTCGTCTTCTTTACAAAGAACTGAGTGTCTTCATCTCAATATGCAAAGTGCCATACTGCTTTCGACAGCAAGGCCTCGCGTTTTTCTTCTTTTTTTTTTTCGTTTTCAGGTAATCAGAAACACTCTCCAACCATTGTCCAACCAACACTGTCCTTTCGCGAGGAATATCAAATTTCTGGAAATTTATAATGCCTTTATAAATAGTTTCTCATGTGTGTTTTTAAACAGTTTCTTTTGTGCGAAGGCTGTTTGTTTTGTGTGCGCTTTCATGTGCTCTCCCCATCGCTTTTCCCCAGTGTAGAGCAGCAGGCCAGAGCAAGTTACAGCTCAGGCCGACCTCTCTGCCTTTCTGTAAATAAATTTCTCTGTCTCTCTTTCATGTGCTCAAGACAAAATTGGCGATATTGGGCAAAACGGAAATATCTGTACACAGAGTTCACAGACGTTAGTGAGTAAATCGATGCTAAATATAACAACCGACAAACTTTAGTGTTTAGCATTTTTTCTTCTTTAAAGTGATGGATATGCGCAGTGCTTCTTTGTGCATATACGCGTACATAGTACACTTGTCACATGGGTATGCACGCTTGCAGTTTTATCGGCTCTTCATTGTGTATTTGTCTAATATTTAGTTCAAATGTACTGCTATAACATTTCTGTTCTGCTGCCTCAGTTTTCCTGCAACTGTCGTCCGAGGTGGGACGGCCCCGTCAGGCGCCGCTGCCATTTGTCCTCCCTTCCTAAGTGCGAAGATCCACACTAGAATAAAGCATTCATTTCAATTCAATGCAGCAGCAGCGCCATCATGCCATTTGAAAACTATACGTACATTCGTGTATACTCGATGCTCATTGGCCCATACCGGGTCTTTCATGCCGAGCGGGCGCGTGAAATGGACTGATAAAACAAAAGACCCACGGATAGGCGCTCGCTGAGAATTTTGTCGTCGAACGTTCTCCTTTCCTTTCCTTTCTTTTTTTCTTCTTTTTTTTCTGTCGCGAGAGAGTGTGCGTACCTGCGAGCACGAAGAGCTCCCCGTCTTATTTCGGGAAGTCCGTACATACGTGCAGCCGCTTGGCGGAACGAAACTGGGCCACATCGGGCCTGACGCACCGCACGCGAATGTACGCCACCTCGCCCCCCACCAGCTTCTGGATTCCCAAAGCAGCAATCCGTGCCGGTTCAAGAAAGGCGATGAAGTTGTGCGGAAAGCATAGGAGTCGGCGACACGGTCGACTGGCTCGCTCGCTCGGTCGCTCTTACGGAAAGGTGCAGGAAGCCGTGGGCCTGGTGCCCACTGTATCACTACAACAGACAGGCAACAGTGAAGAAAGAAAGAAAGAAAGAAAGAAAGAAAGAAAGAAAGAAAGAAAGAAAGAAAGAAAGAAAGAAAGAAAGAAAGAGGATAAACGAGAAAAGTGGGGTTGGAGTTATCACGAAACAAATGAACAAAAAAAAAAAACCAAGGAGATATGAATGAAAAAAGATTTCTAAACTCAACGTCCAACGTCCCTAAATTACACAGCAGGTTACGATGGACGCCGTAGTAGAGGTTAATTTTTACCACCTGGGTTTCTTTAACACGCACGCAAGGCGCGGTATACCACGAGCGTTTTCGGGCTCCACCCCCGTCGGATATGGGGGCTAGGAATCAAACCTGAAACCTCGTGCGCGGCACAGAACGACATATATAGCCCCCGAGCTAGCTTTGGTTGCTAGAAATAAAGAAGAAAACGTAAAGGCATGAAGAAATCGATGAATAAAATGACAGGCAGAATGAATGAAACAGATAATTGAGAAAAGAATGAAAGAAGGTGAAATCAAGCATGCGACCGGCGAGAACAAAAAGATCCTGTGGTTCCCACGCACTGTTATAATCGGTATAAGCGAAGCTGTTTGCGCTGATTTGTGATAACTGGGATAGTGATGTTGACCCGCTCCTGCCATGTAGATTATACCCAATCTCCACCACCCCCAGACGACACGTGCCAGACAACAGCAGCAGTAGTGGAAAAGTTGAAGGAAGAGGCAAAGAAGGGATTCGCTCAAAAAAATGCGCGCCCACACACACGCGCGCGCGCGCGGGGAAGAGAATCAGACAGATTATAGTTCAATGAACCCCCGAGACTCCAGCAGATCGGAACAAGAGCACCCGCATGGCGGACCGCACCACGTCACTGTAGCAGTGCTGCTAGTGGAAAATATTGAAAACGAGAAAGGGTCTCACGGGCAAGTGGCAGGAAGCGGAAGTTGCACTGTTTCCTTCCGCAGAAAGAAGGCGGGCGTCGCGACAAGCTTCTAAAAACGGAGTTCTTGAGTTGCTTACGTAATCGCTGATCTAGCACCGATTACACGTAATATTTAGATCGCGTACGAATCGGTTACCGGAAGGCAAGAACTCACGGGGTCAGTTGTCGTTGCTTGTCACCACCTTTCAACATTTGGCACGTACCCACAAGGAGAGAAAGGCCGAAGTATACGCAACGGAAACTTAAGTTCTTGCTTGCACTGTTGGATGTCTCAGGTGCCCTCTATAAAGGCACAACATGAGTCGTGCCTTTATGGCATGTGCGCAGTCGGAACTTAATAGCTGAGGCCACAGCATCTATTCCTGCCTTGCGTGTATATACTATATACATAAATAATTACATATATATAGCTGCATATGTCTTATAGAAGAGTTCCACGTAAAGCAATGGTGGCCCCTCGTAGAAGGAACAGACAATTTTACCATAGCTCTGAATCCCTAAAAAATGTGATAATAACAGTCTTTTCACTGCGTGACTAATGGACCGATCCCTCTGAGAGAGTTGCTCCATTTCACTAAAGAACGAGAACAAGAATGTCCCACTGTGGCTTTGCGCCACGACCACTCAGGTCGACCACAACAACATTCGTCACTATAGAAGGCTTGACAAAGGGCTCGACACGGCCTTTACGTCAGAAACCAAAGGGTGGATAGGAGTATGGGACGAGATGCAACGTTGCAAGGCATGTCAACAGCAGGTCGTCAAAGAATCCTCGTACAGAATTTGAAATAAAGGCGTATATATAGTTGCCCGAAAGGCAACTGCCATGTGCTTCGTATTTAATCTGGAGATGGAAACAAAAAAGGTACTAGAGAATCTCATTAAATCTGCACAACAGGCCTAACAGTAGTCTATCAGAGAGAAAACAAACTGCACGGTGGAGGAAAGCGAGAAGCAGTAGATGGCGGCAGGAGGTGCAGGAATGAGATCACAAGATACTAGTGGCCATGCGGCCTGCGTTATTGCCGCAGGTACAGGTTCGTAGAGATCGTATTTGAGTGAACTTCGTCCGTGCTACGGTCACAATCAGAATGATGCAGGTGGTTGCTGTGTATTTTTATCCATCAATTTATGTGGAGGTTTTCTGCCTACATGGCGTTAACGTACACCGGAAAGTGGGCCGTTAAGGAATTTAGTCCTATCATTGCGCTTGGAGAAATGTGCCTATAGTGGTCTTGCCTGCATAGTTATTTACTGGCTAGGTGCAATATTAAATATGATGCTTCGGTGTGAAATCCCAGAAATCAAGGCTCATTGTTATCCTGCGAGTGCGCTTGCTTGATTTTCCGCACATGTGTGTGTGTGTGTGTGTGTGGGGGGGGGGGGGGGGGGTCGTGAACAATTAAAAAACGAAGCAAGGGAGGAGGTGGGGTTGAGGGAGCGTTCGTGCGTACAATTCTCCCGTCCAACGCTGCTTATGACTTTTATGCCTTTGTAGACCAAATAAGCTGCCAAACTGTTGAAATTTGATTTTACGACACCCAAAGTAACGTTGCCGAGAAGTCCAGCAGTGTTGCTGAGAAAATCACTGTAGGTTATATTTTCTTTTAAAACTAGCTAAAAAAACACATGACGATTAATTTAGTGTTTTGCATTCGAGCTTTCGGGAAACACCGATGCTTGATAACTTCCATCAGTGGCAGTGTTAAGTACAGTTGCTTAAGGTCAGCAAGACAGTGGTGTGCACAGAAATTTATCTGAAGCTGATCTCATGCTGTTCGCTCTCCAAAGTATAAAACACATGTTGGTGTGATGGTTTTCACTGTTGGAAGGCAGAAAAAAACTCCAAGAGCAAATACCTTACTCTTCCCAACGTAAGCTTCCGCGTGCTCTCTCGACGATGTGCGAGTGCCATTATTGTATTGTAAAATGTCTACTGTGAAGAAGCCGAGGTCATGCATGTCTACGTTTACTACTACATTTTTATAGGTTTTACGGTGAACAATACATGGTCACAGGCTGGATGCGTCGTTACGGCCGCTAGGACATGAACCTCGCGATACGCCTGGCAACGTTCCGCTTAGACAGACCCGGACGTTGCAACTTAGATCACAGTAAATTAAAGTGCGCCCGAATACATGCGCGAACCTCTGATGGAGGCTTTGATTTGGCTACATTAGGATAGTCACTTTCGTTTGCGGTATCGGTAAGGTCATCATGACTGACATGCTTGCCCCCTTACATCCGTCGCAAACGCTACAAGGACCTTCGTTAAAACTAAGAACGAGCAAATATCGACTCACGTTTGGAAAGTCATTGAAGACGCTAGTGCTTCCACCGTCCTGCTCCGCGCCGTGCGATAAGTCCCGAAGAGGGTCCTCTTGTCGAGCTGATTGAACTCACGCAAAGAACGAAAGTGAACGTTCGACTGACGAGCGTCCGAAACGAGCACCATATATAAAACGCTCGGGAAGGGGAGGTGTCTGCTGTGACGAACGCGTACGCAACGGCTTCCTGCGCTGTACTCACTGACGTCACCGATTTCTACTGGCAGCAAAAGACTTCGCACGTGGAATCGAAAGGTGCACTTTCGAAATCCAAACGCTAAACAAGAAAATGAAGGAGCAAGAGAGGGCGAAGCGACTTCTAAACAGTAGAGAAGGGAGAGCAGTCAGTCTGGCGGCCTTCGGCAAAGCCGGTTTGGCTCCTGTATCGCTGAAGCGCTTCGTCTATAATTTTGCCGCACTTTCTCACGAATTTGTCGCGTATCTCTTCTGCGTTTTTTTTTTTCTCACTCTGCACACCGGCTTGACTATACATTACAGATCCTTCGGGTAATAAAGCTAAAGCGGCATGTACGTGTGCCGATTGTTTTCCAACTGGGATGTCGGGGTCGCGCGCAAGGTTATGTGCACCTTCGTGGCGAGTGAGGCCGTCTGGTTACTGTTGCCTTAGCAGCGGGCGCTACGTGCACGGTGCGAAGTTGGGATAACGTTACTCTGGGAAAGGACAATGCTCTTTGTGCGGCGCCTCAGAAGATACTGCCCCTTGTCACGACAACCATCTGGCACCCTGTATTACAGAGGGCTGGGCCAAGTGAAAACGTCTGCCATCAAGCCCGTTCGTTCGCTGTTCATGGCACCTTCAAAGCCCGCTCGTATGCTCCGTTGTATTAGGCTCCAAAAAGCTCTATAGCTAAAACAGTACTGACGTCGATTTATATTCCGGCACGTCGGGGTTTACTATCTAGAAGAGGCACAAAGTGGCAGTATAGAAATGACAAGACAAGGAAAGAGAAAGAGTAAAACAACCTTCTGATGTCTGCCACTGCTGTGAATTTCGGACGGTGAACTCTCGAATCCCCTATTTTGAACAATCTTATGTAGTTGTTGCAGAAAATACGACGTAAGTCGCGTGTATCATGACACGAGGACTAAGGAAGCTATACGCACCCCCGATCCTGCTCTTCTGGGAGAGGTTCTCTGCAGGACGTTTCAGCCGGCGGCGACAGTAGTAGTGTTGTCCTGAAAAGTTTGGGCGCATACCCATAGGGGAGGTGGGGGCGTCGTTCTTGTTCTTGTGTCCGAACACAGGCTCATACCCACTACGGGGGATTGGCCAAGAAGCAGGTTGTTTCATGCGTGTTTTGGCCGGTTAGCAGTCGCTCGGAAGGATGCACCTCGTCTCTTCTTTCGCGTTTCCTTCTGCACGAAGGACTTTAGGTTTACTGTGCGATTTGATCCTGTATGACATCATTTAACCTTGCGAAAATTAACATAAAATTGGCGAACCGGCCTAGGGAGAGCACCTGAGAAATTAATAAAGCAAGCGGCGCTGAATCTCCAGGGCACCCAAGCGGCAGTAGGGGGATCAAAACTTAAAACCAGGGCGGCCCTTGGGTTTATCGAGGCTTGGGCGAGCCCACAACCCACGGACCTGGTCCGAGTACCAGCTTTGGTGTCCCTGTTGCCTCTTTGGTGTCCTGGAGGAGCCGCCAAAGTGTGCTAAATAATGACACGTTGCTTACTTGCACTGGCAGCTCCATTTGCGCGTGGCGTAAAAGAAGGAAGAAGCCCGCCGGTTGGATTGAACATCCTGCAAAGAACCGATCCCTCCTTTTCCATCACGAGTATCTTTTACGGCTAAGTACATTTTTTTGTCTTCTCATATCTTAAATAAATCGTTTCGCGTCAAGTGTACAACAAATCGTACAACCAGGTCGTCATCAATCTCACAAAACTACGAGTCCAAAATTTTGTCATCGTCATAAATATTTTCTTTTTTTTTTTTTGACGTCACCCCGTAAAAATCCAGAACATGTAAGTTTGTTTGTTTCTTCTGTGATATTATTTTTATCCCAATTATGAAAACTTCAGTAACCTTTACTTAGTACTCACTATAGCCATGGTTTATGTGTCCGTCGTCTCTGAATCAAGTGCTTTTATGCGCAATGCGGTTTTTGTTTACAGTCATCGTGGTGCCGTAAATCGTAATTTCGATGTCGTAAATCTCGTCAAAATCAAGAATGTTCCCAGGCGCCCACGAACAAAAGAAACACTGAAAACGTTTCGTAGATTTATGCATGCAATTCTTAACGGTAATACATCAAAACAGCGTGATGGTATAGAGGCATATTTTTGTTTATATATATACCGTACGTCCTAGGCTTATAAGCCGCCGCTTCTTTCAAAAATTTTCGTTGGTGCGTCCTATGCAGCGGAGCGACTTGTATATGCGTAATACCAGGGTCGCTGGCGCGACCAATTTGAGCGTTATTTTTCACGAGTATACAAGAATGTGTACGTGGGAACATTCCGAAAGAAATCGATTCTTGTATTAGCAGTGGAGCGACCGTGGCGGCAAGTGTTAGATGTTGGGGTTAGCCGTGTAGGCAACGAGGGGCGGTAGCCAGTCTGGCCTCCCGGATATGGATGCCTCCATGATTGAGGTTCACGCATACTAGTTTATGCAGTTATAGTTCATTAGTTTTTTTAACTATAACTGCTTGGAAAGATTAAACCCACAGTTCAAACTGACGCAACAAGTAAAAAAGGAAGGAGTAGGATGAATAAACTTTATTTATAAAACTTCATAACTTTTATGAGTTATAACCACCTCACAAGGTCGTGCGAGGTGGACACGTCCAGGATGCCATGGCTGCGAGCCCATAGCTTGTCTGTCACAATTTTTTTTATTGATGGGCGTTATGGTTCCCGAGACATACACGTTGCAAAAAGCACCTCTTGCCTATCATCATCATCGGTCGCCCGCGCGTAAGATAGCACTGATTCCTGCTTCCGGTCATAATTTCGCTTTTGTATGCGTGTGCCCAGGTTCAGGCAGGCGTGTTGTCATAGTTCGCGTGTTCGTCCCGAGCACACCACACCACATATAGGCAATGCCAGCGACGTGCCCACAACGTCTCGTAAAAGTATTCAGAGACCGACAACGATGACTCAGCAATGCTGCCGGCCGAAGTGGCTGAACGTTTGACTGCATCGGAGGATGGAGGTTTTCGGTGATTACGAGTGAAGTGCAATAAATGTTGGTTTCCTGCGCCTAAGATGAGTGTTGGTTGAAGTTTTTTTTCTGTGCTATAACTTATGGCTCTTGAAAATTTTTTTAACATACATTTGGGGGCCGGAATTGAGTAAGCGCAGAATTTTTTTGCGATGAGCATGCACAATCACGTTTGTGCGCCTTATAGATCGGTTCGGCTTATATACCTCAAAATATGGTCTATATATACATATATACACTGTATTTCGCTTTCTTATATATATATATATATATATATATATATATATATATATATTACAAGTCGAAGGGTTTCGCACCAGACCCGAAAGTAAAACATTAAAGAAAAGGAAAAATGACGAACGTTATGGCATATAACATATGGCATATGGCATAGTAGTTTTTTCTATGTACGCCATGTATTCCTTGTGAATGCGTCTTAATTTGTACTGGTTTTCGTCTTAGTCCATAATGTATCAAATCGCCCAGCGTTTCTAGTCTTGCAGGTGTGAATAAGATGGAAATATTGAGCGCAATAAAAAATATCTGAGCGCTAACAGGGGCAGCAAAACATAACACCATGTTTCTAGCCCACCAAGGACAGTGTAAGAAACACGTATCACGCTCATCACGGCCATTAACTAGAAGCCAGCAGGCGAGTGCTTTTCACTCCGGAAGCGCACGTTCCTTGCGCTCTCGGGCCGGCAACACCACCTAAGTTTGTCGATCTATAATTCACGTCCGCACGACTTGATAAACAACCTCGATGCCTTTTCGCAGCTTCATTTGATAGTCGCAGTAGGAGAGTGAAAAGGCCTGTGGAACGTGTTTAAAGTTTGAAGACCCCTTAATACCCTGCGCGTTACATATGCAAAATGGCCTACAGTGGCCATTGTGTTGCCAAATGCTGATTACTAGTACTACTTTCAATTTTGACCAATAAGCTCGACCGTTCGCTCTTTGAATGGTGGGGTTGCATGTATAACAGTCGTATTTCTTTTCTTTTTTTCTTTTTCGTTAAAAACGAATATCTGCAACTGCATGCCAGGATACGGTTCTGTAAATCAGCGGGTAAATCGTTATCGGCCTCACTTAGGTGTTATCGTATACATACTTTTCGTTCCTCTATTATTATGTAGTACCTTGCTGAATAAAAGTGGCCATTGGGCGTAGCCTCGAAGGGCAAAGTTATTATTTACTTACAAAATAATTATTATTTGTAGTAACACGCGCCAATGATTTCAATCACGCGGCGTTTTATTATAGTAATAAATTGAGAGAGTTAGCAAAGGAAGTTGCAATACCGCCCTTAATGCGAGGCAGTGAGGCGAAAGGTGGCACAATATTACGCACAGTAAGTATTGCACGTAAGCATTGTAAACGTTGCAGTAAACATTCTCAGATACGCACGAGCATTCTCCTTTCAGAAAGAAGAAAGAGTAGGTTTGTGTTCGGGTCGTCTTGATGATGATGATAACTTATTAGCATCCCCTTGGAAACGGAGCGGTGACAAATAGTCATCCAGCCTGCTCGAGTTAACCAGGTATGCTATGCATAGTTTTCATTCTAGCATTTTTGTATACATCTCCTTAATCTTCTGATCTTAAAAACTTCTCTATATACATTGTACGGGACCTATGCCTGTAACGCTTCCTGCCGTATCAATTTTTTCCCCTGCTTTTTTACATCAATGCTCTAAACGTATCTTGCTTATCTCGATGGCTGACCGGTTGATGCTTCCGTCCACTTTAAACCCAGGCGCACTGCCGACTTGTTTTATGGAGCTTGCGCTCCCTGCATGGTGGCGTAAAGTCGAGAGACATGGCTTTTTCTCCCGCCGCTTTGAGATATCCGGCAAGGTATCCCGTCTTTTGCTTCTTACCGCTTCGTTTAAATTCCTTCGCCTCGCCATTTGTTAGTGGATAAACTCCAGCGCGTGCCTGCAGCGAATCATTTGAGCGAGATATCTCTCAAGAGGACATGCCCAGTATTCTTCGTCGCTGTAGCAACGGCGGAGTGGCCGAGCTATAGAACCACATGGGCACTAGCCGACACATTACTCTTGTATGGTCTAAAAAGGTCGCGGAAAGCACAATGTGCACAGCTTAGAGCACTGCACGGGCTCGGGCTTACCCGAAAGCCCGGGGCCGGCCCGGCCCGTGGGCCGGGCCGGGTAGAGCAGTTTTTTCTCGGGCTCGGGCCGGGCTCGGGCACGGCGTGTGCTTTTTGACCCGGGCCCCGGCCGGGCTTGGGTTTCTTGACGCTGGGCCCGGGCCGGGCTCGGGCTTTCTGGTGGTGTGCATGTAACGTGCAGCGAGTTATTCTCGGGCGTCTCAACCCTGTAAAACATATATTTTTCGGTCTCGGGCCGGGTTCGGGCCGGTTTCGAGCCGGGCTCGGGCCGGGATCGGGCCTAAGATAAAGGGGTGGCGGGCCGGGCCGGGCGGGTAAAACGTAGATTATTTCCGGGCCCGGGCCGGGCCCGGGTCTCGCCATAAAAGTTTTGATCGGGCTCGGGCGGGCAGCTCAACGTAAAAACGGGCCCGGGCCGGGCCCGGGCTGAAAAAAAATCGGCCCGTGCAGTGCTCTACAGCTTATAACACGGAAAAAGTACCAGCATGTTTGTACTTCAAGAAAAGGGGTGGGGAGGGAGGGGGGCAATGAAGGCAACTGGTCAAGAGAGGGTACCAGTCCAATTGAAACTTTATTTGGTCATACATGCCCTTCAAGCGGCCAATCATTTGACCGAACTGAAATTTCAAAGGAACTATTGGCTCAGCATTGCGGTCCAACAAGCGCGTCTTCTATAAACTCTGAATAGTCAAATGAGGAAGACTTGATGCTCACTACAATAAGCACCACGTAAAAAAAAAAAAATCGCAGTGACCGAGAGGTAGAATTTTCCACTGACAATCTGTGAGTTCATAGTTCGAATCCTCACTGGGTAATACGACTTTATTTATTCATATAATTCTGGCAAAAAACTTGCGGATTCCGTGTGCAGACTTCGGTGCCGCTAGCGGACATCAAGAAAGACTACGGCAGTGAGCCTTTAGCATCTATAGCAGAAAAAAAAGAAAGAAAAGGCACTCACAAGGAGTGCCGTTGTAGCTTTATCGAGGGGCCAACATTCTGCAGGCGAAAATCACCTTAACAGTCGAAGTTTCATGAATCATTCTGCGTACCTTCTACAGTTTACCAGCGCGTTGAAACTTTCATGAGTGATGGTGTTCTGCCAGGGCCAGAGCACGGGGTAAATATTTCGTCATTGTCACATGGCAAAATAAATTCTACAAATTCAATTCAATGGTGACTATTCATATCGCAGCGCGCTTTACGAGTGATCGATGCGTGTCGGACGAGCTTACGCGAAGTTCCCAACAACCACCGAACTGTAAATGGCCTTGTGAATTGCACGTTCCGCTCAGCCCTTAACATTGTAGCAAACAGCGCGCGGCCTGCTTCAAATTCATGCACGCTCAAACGTTGCATTTTTTGCGTTGGTGAGCGCTTGCTGTGTTGTTGTTATTGTTTATTAAACGATTACTGCCTGAGAAAATAGGTGACCGAAGCGCCTGCTACCCCAATCATCAAGAGTAAACAACAGTGACTAACGGATGTAGAAAAGACGGCAAAATAAACAAGGGCTGAAAAAAAAAAGATAGCCCAGCAATGTAGCATCACTTGCTTACTGCGCCGTGGTGGCCGTGGTGGCCGTGGACAGCTCGCCTAAGCGAGCGAGTTGTTTGCTACTGGAAGAGCTTGTTCGATCGACCAATCGGTAAAATAGTACGGTGGTGGCGTTCAGTGCGTCGAAAGCGGTAGCAAAGGCTGCAAGATCGCGACGCCGAGACACCGATAGATGATGGTGTTGCTAGGCAATAGCGCACCCTGGATCTCGGCCAGGGAGCGGGGGTTGACAGTTTGCCAATACCATCTAAACGGCACTAATCTCAATTTCTTCACGGGAAATTGTCAAAAAACGCGCTTTTTGCGCGAGTGCGCGAGCGTGCAGATGATTGTGCGTCTTACATCTTAGTTGCAGTACTCAAAGGTGCAAGGAATGAAAAGGGGTGAAACAAAGGGAGGGGGGGGGGGGGGCTAACTTGGCCTCAGCGGGGGGGGGGGGGGGGGTTACAACCCCCGAACCCCTCATGCCCCCCCCCCCCCCGTCGGTGCGCCACTGTTGCTAGGACATTTTTCCCGTTCCAGCGGCGTTTTATCAAGAAATGGGCGTTTACTGAGCGTCAACTACACACTTGCTCCTTTAACTGCGGTGATTGTCGTACACGGTGAGGACTCAGTTTGCATCGTCTACCACTTGGTCATCGCAAAAAAAAAGAAAAGAAAGGAATGGTCAAGGCTAGGCAGCACTTTCCTGCAATCACGTCAGCTCTGTCTGCCTGTGATGTGTAAGTGTGCGGTTACAACAAGAAGAAAGGAAAAATAAACTTGTGATCGTACAATGCGTCAACGGGTAATAGTTCGCGACCAGAGAGAGAGAGGGAGAGTCCAGACGTTCTTATGGCCGCGTCAGTGTAGCCGGATCGATCGTGAGAGCTTATTGTGACTCTGGGGTCGAGGACGAGACGGACTTTGGGAGCAGATGAAGAAAAAAAAATTAAATTGTGATGTTTTACGTGCCAAAACAAGTTCTGATTATGAGGCACGCCATAGTGGGGGACTCCGGAAATTTGGACCACCTGGGGTTCTTTAACGTGCACCTAAATCGGGAGCAAACGAAGAGGTCACGTCGATGAAGACACGTGGTGTGGCACAATAGAGCTGTGACGGTTGCATCCAAAACAAGCGTTTCACTATATTATTATTACTATCATTTGGTTTCGTGAAGCAGCAGTTCTAAACGACTTTACAGGCTGATCCTAATAAGCGCCCAAGCAGTTACTGTAGTTGGCTAAGTCGGTCTGTGTTCTTACGATTTAACAGTGCGAGACGACTTAACGCCAGTACAGAGAAGAAAACCGGTGAGCGCTGAACTCTCAACTGAGGTTTATTTGTAACGGCATCGTTTACATGCCGCCGCGAAATTCACACTCATCCCAATTTGCTTTCAGAATACATTATCCCGTCTCTGGCTGTGTTCCAATTCTTTCCATCATCGTAGACAGTCTACTTTGACGTCTACGAAGACAGCCAAGACAGCTTCGGGGTCAAGTAATGGAACGCGTTTCGAGCTGTCTGGAAGACGCTTTTGCGACCTGACGCCACCTCGCGGCGACAAAAAGAAAGTTAAGAAAAGCACAAATTAGTTCTGTATTTTAAGTATTTTTGCCTGCGAACCTATGAAAAACATGATGTGAGTTACATTTAGGGTATAGAAAAGCGTGTCTACGTTTTTGTGTGCGCAGACAACCTTCCCGTGGAGTTTCTACGTCCTGCTCAGTCGCCATCTTCTTTAGACACGAAAGTAGCCTGCATCGTTCTTGACTTCGATGCTGTACGTCTTCGCGATGCTGTCTACTTTGACATCTTCGTGAGAACTGGAACGAGACTTAAGATGGCCGCCGTCCGCTTAGCTGTCTATTTAGCCGTCTAAGGCGAGTATTGGAACACACCCTACAATTTGATACATGCTGCTCCCCTTGAAGTGCTTCACGTGAGGTCACCATTTTTTTTATTAATATGTGTTAAGCGAAGGAATATTTCACATATGCAGAAGGACTTCATGACGTCACTAATTGTGGTGCTCACTGCCTACTCTCTTTCCTCCACTGACGCATAAAATTACGCATAAATCGACGTATAAATGTACACATGAAGTGCTTCGAGTTTGCTTTTTTTTTCTTTCCTTTTTTATGCGATTATTTCAAAGGAGAGGTTGACGCTTTCACGTGGCACCGGAGACTCCTCGTCACGTGGCCAACAACGTTAGGTCGCGTTATGTGCCGAACAACACGGAATACCATTGAAAATCATGAACGCGAAGTTACGCACAGGAATCCAGGAAGCCCCAGACGATTTACAGTTACATAAATAAATAAACGTACTTGCGATTGTCCGAGAAAAATTACAGCAGTTTACAGTTCTTTCAGACGAGTGGATGAACGCAAGTATATATACTTTTTATTTTTCTTTTTTTGCGTGAAAGTACATCTCAGTTAGAGCATTAAACTCGGCTCTCCTCGCTTGCTGAAAAACAAAGCACATGGAAGGCTGCTCGATGGCCCGGTTGAGCATTCTCTTGGAAAACGAGTTTCCTACGCTCCAGTAGTCAAAACCCAGCGCGTGTTCGCGCTACACAATCCAACTGTCTTCCCGTCAAATGAGACCACGAACAACGCTGGCTTAAGGGTTTTGCCGCAATTTCGCGCGTATTAGCATAAGTGACCAGTCTTTGCTCGTTTCCCCCCTGTCTGCAAATAAGGTATTCTTCCCAAGCGTAAGCACTTACAGCACCGCGTGCCATTATCTCTCGAATTATGGGTCGGAGCGCGCAGACCATGCGTGCGCAACGTGTGTGCGCAGAGCTCACATGTTACTGCTTGCTTTGTTTGTTTTAGTCACTCTTCCGCATGCGTGAGTCGTTGCGTTTACACCGGAGATTACCTTGGTGAACTTGCACGGAGAGCAGGAGGTTGCAAAGCAAGTTGGCAACGACGGCCGTCTTCGGCCGTAGCAGCCTGCATGGTCGCAACGCTGTCGTGCGCACGAGCTGCACGAAAGTCGCGCCGGAAAAACAAATGCCGGAAGGCTGTGAGCACAAAAGCCGCATTTCCGCGGTCTATAACCGTGGAGACACGGTTTTCCGGCAACTTTTTTACGACGCTCGACGTAATTTGTCTGTGCGGCCAGCCCTGTCGACAGCTTTAAATCGTTCCGACGCTGTCACAAAGCGTTGAACAAATGTCACTCGCGGCTTGGCCGCTCGATGCATGGGGGGGTCACACCCAGCGTGCACTGTGACCGCGTAAGCGAACCGACTGAGGCAGACACGCTGACGCCCGCTGGCTTTTCAAGTCGAGCGTTTATATTTGAGAAAGTTACAGATGCGGTGACAGGTGTTCTAGGCTGTGAGCTATAGCCTATACATGCAAGCAGTGAAGGCTCCCTACCTTAAGCTGTAGGAAGCCTACCTACAGGCACCCTATACGCCGGCTTCTATAGGCTCAATTTCGACGGAGATCAGTTTCGACAAATGTGCAAAGCATTCACAGCGATAGCCCAGCTTTTCAGAAGAGCCCCTACCGATGCTTGATCTTTCTTTCCTCGGTTAACACTGTTGGTAGCGGTGCTCGTTCCTGGAAATCTGTGCTTCGTCTGCGTGTATGTGGTCACGTTTGCAATGCTTTAACCAGAACGCGCGAGTGTGGACCGCATGGCGTGTCAGCGGCGTCGTAGCGTCGAGGGGAGGCGGGATCGCCGACAGCATATATGCACTTTATTACAAGGCAATTTCGAAGGCATTCTGCTACGCTGTTCATTTTCAGTAGTGTCCCTACTGAAAATCACAGGCAGCTGGCATGCCGTGCGGTTGACGCTCGTGCGCTCTGATTAAAAATCACCAGACCTTCCCCTGTCGAGTAAATGGGGGTAAGCGAAGCTTGCCGTGTGTGTATCTGACCTTCGTGATGATTTTCTTTGTTTCTCTCTCTTTCTTTCTTTTCTCTCTCTTTCTCTCTTCCATTCTTTCTTTCTCACTCTCTCCCTCTTTCTTTCATTCTCCCTCTTCATCTCTTTATTTCTCTCTTACATTCCTCCTTTCTCACTCTCTCCCTCTTCATCTCTTTCTTTCTCTCTTCCATTCTTTCTTTCTCACTCTCTCCCTCTTTCTTTCATTCTCCCTCCTTATCTCTTATTTCTCTTTCTCTCTTCCATTCTTTCTTTCTCACTCTCTCCCTCTTTCTTTCATTCTCCCTCTTCATTTCTTATTTCTCTCTCTCTTCTCTTCCATTTCTTTCTCACTCTCTCCCCCTTTCTTTCATTCTCCCTCTTCATCTCTTTATTTCTCTCTCTCTTTCTCTCTTCCATTCTTTCTTTCTCACTCTTCATCTCTTTATTTCTCTCTCTCTATCTCTCTCACTCTCCCTTTCTTTCTCCTCTTCTCTCTTTCTCTCTCTGTATCTTTCTCTCTCTCTCTCTCTATTTCTTTCTATCTATATCTCTCTTTCTTTCTTTTTCTATTTCTTCCTCTATTTCTATCTTTCTTCCTTTCTCTCTTTCTCTTTTTTGTCCCTGGTATGTGTCATTGGGCTTGGACCCTTTCTGCACTATCGCCAGGATCGGCCCACTTTTTAGCGTACCCGCCACATCCTACCCGCCATAGTAGCTCGGTGTCGATGGCGTTGCGCTGCTGAGCGCGAGGTCACTGGTTCGTTCCCGGCCTGATGTGTGCGGAGTGCAAAAACGCTTGTGTACCGCGCAATTTGCTTACGTTAATGAACCTCAGGTGGTCGAAATTAAATTGCAGTCCCCCGAACAAGGCCAACTTTATAGTCAGATCGTGGTTTTCATACGTAAAACACAAGAATTCATTTTTTTAACAATATTTCCTTGGAGCGTTGCAACGACACTCACTTTGCATTGGTGTCAAGGCTGATACCTGTATTGTAACAATCCCAACTGGTGTCATGTTTTTGCTGTTGTCACAAGAAGTGTCCTCATTTTGAACCCTCAACTCATGTCAAACGTTCGCCTGTTGTAGTCGGCCCCTCATTTATAGTAATCAAGCCAAGTTTCTGGACTGTCTGAAGAACCATCAAACGTTTCTGGCCTTGCTATTTCTAACTGACGCAGGGCTGACGCGATAGCTCTGGTGAGCGTGTTTGGCTGCAAAAGCTGTTCTTGTCGCTTAGGGGTCAGTTGCAGATTACTTGACAGCTTGGTCAACGAAGCCGAATGGGTGTTAGTTGTTTGAAGCTGCGTTAAAACAATCTCGATTGATAAGGACATCAGGAAAGTTTAATTGCCTTCGCTGATCCTCTCTCCAGAATTTCTTTTGACGAAATTAAGGATTTGTACAACGAGGTATCGATAAGCTGACCTGAGGTACATATTATTGTCCCGCTGTATAGTGACAATGAATAACCAAAAACTCTCACAACAGTGAGTCAATTAAGAGTCTACCTCTTTATCGGGTGAACTTGTGGCCAGAAAAAAAAAAGCAACGCTCAAATCACAACGACACCGGAGAGCAAAGTCGCCGGCCGTCGAACTATATTCTACAGGTCAAGTGCGTCCTCTATATTTATTCATGCCTCACCGTACATTCCAGAATGATCGCTGGCGTTCACGTGCACTCGAGAAGGTTCAACGCTATTCGTGAAGCGCATGAAATATAAGACATATCTCTGCTACTACACGATAGACATTTCCCGGCCTACGTTCGGCCGAGTCGGTCACTGTAATCTTGCGGTGCACGTGGGCCTGTTTGGTGGGCAAAACGCATTCCACACGCGCGCTGACACGCGCTGACAGCTTCGTGTATTGCGGTTGTCTTATTTGTTCAGCGTTTTTCCCGTGTTTTGTGTGCTTCCGCCGAGCCGGTTCGTCATGCCGGCGAGTTGTTACGTGGTGGAATGCGTGCATAGCACTAAAACATGGCAGTATGCACGGCTTTTTTTTTTTTTTTAACGAGGGACAAGAAGCAATGTCAAATGTGGGTGCTGACAATGAGCCGCGACAAATGACAGGTGGCAGATGCCGACATAATCTGCAGAGTTAATTCACTTGCGCTTTTCTCGAAAACTCGGGTCAATCGGCCAGTCTCCTGCTGATTTGATGATGTGTCATGTTGATTTAGAGCGCGAACATGGACGCAACCGCCGGCACAAATGCGGCCACGCTCGCGTTTGCGTGATTAAAACAGCACATGACACGTATAGGCAGCTCTATAGTGGACATATTCTATGAGAATAAATGCGAAATACATGAACAGCAGTTTGCTCATGTAGCTGACAAGCCAGGCCTTTTTTTTTCGGGGGGGGAGGGGGGGGGCAGCACTTGCTGAAGGCGTTGACTGTTGAGGAAAGTACCGATTTTTCAGTAATTATTGTCGGTAAAAATCGCAGTATGTGAATAATGTGACGTTTAAATACTTTTGATTAATAGTTTAATGTTTTTAGTTTGGAGATGAATCCTTTCTAATAGTATAATATTTTTATACGGACGATTCGTCGCAATAGATTTCATTACTAAAAAAAAAAAACATCGCAGTTTCGCCCGGAAGGCGAAGCATCAATTGCGATAGCAAATTAGTAGAGAGCTATTCGGAGTAGGGATATTAGTTTTATCGGCTGCATAAGCTTGGACACATTCGCTTACTAACTGAATTAACAAGCGTGGTGTCAGGGCGCACAAGCAAACATGAATAGATCACACTGAATGACCGCAGACAACGGCTATCAAAACACTGGCAGCAAGCGCAGCCGCCGCAGCGGGCGAAGGTCCGTGCGGTCTATCGCTTCAACGGAAACTGAGCGGCGAATGCACAGCGCATACAAAGGTCAGAGCCGTGTGGAGATAACAGGATGGTGCGGGCGACCGCCACAGCCGCGGGCAAAGTACGAGCACAGTTGTTGGCAGAGTAGAAGCTGCGCCCCCCCCCCTCCCTCGCGCGCTGCCTTCCCGCTTTCTTGCTTTCGCGTGGGAGATTGAGTGGCAAGTTCCCCTTACACCCGGTTGCAAGATACGCCTTTGATGCCGGAGCACAGCGCCGCCCCGCTTCCCTTCCTCCCATACCCCCACGGCCTTTCGCGCGACGGTCGCGTTTGCTTTCCGCCGTACGTTCGCTCTCCGTGATAGCGCGCGTCCCCGCGCGCTTTCGCTCGCGCATATGGCGCGCGGCGACGATTTTATCGCCCTTGGACTTTATACGGAACCTCACGGTGACGGCAACGACGACGGCAGAAATCCAGTTGAAGTGTCCATATAATTGCTATCGCAGTAAAATAAAACCGTGTTACTCAGAGACAGAAATAAAAAGACGTTCGAACGCCAATGTACTCAGCGTCATGGGCACGGGAAGATCCGCTTAGTCTAGCACATGGTGAGCAGCTGTTGGCAAGTTTCTTTACGCAGCGGGGTGGCCAAAGCTCTGCTGGAAACCCCCCCCCCCCTCCCCCTCTTGCTACGGGCCTGTAACAAGCACTTAAACCTCCACCCGCATCAATTGATGCCCCTGTCACACGGGCAGTTTCAATCGCGGCTGAGCCAGATACGGATAGATTGCTGCTACTCTGGCATTCGAGACCACGTCTTTGCTCGATCAGGATCAATTAAATCTTGATAAAGCTTCTTGATCGCGAATCACAGATGTCAATCGTCTGCACCCTGAATGCTCACTGAGCACAACCAAAAGCCCGCTCATGTCCTTTAGCGGACATGGCCTTAAGCTAGCGGTACGATTTCATTGCTCTTGTATAGTGCGTGGTCCAGGCCGATGACGTCACGCGGTTTACTAAACGGCCCAATGGGTCCGTTGGCGACAACGTTCAAGAAATTTCAAATATTGTATGCCTGGCATGAGCCGAGCGAGAATTCGATAACAGTGATAATGCGGTGAAGAGCGAACACCGGCAAAAAAGTGAAAGAAATGGCGGATGGCACTAATCGGGGAAAGTGTATACTGTCGTGGCTTCAGCATGTTCTGAACACCACAGAACCACCGCAGTCAAACGAAATACGGTCATCCACATTTGAGTCGTCAGCATCGTTTGCTCGTTCGTTTGCTCGTTCTATACACCCCCTCGTTCCTGATTTACGATATGACTTGAAAACTAAAGGTTTAAGTGCCATATTCTCCGTGAGTGACAAACTTATATCTGATGTGATAAAGGCCCTAAGGTTTACTCATCGGTATAACTAACCTGGCAGTAAAAAAAGAATAAACGAAATTTTTTAGTGAAAAAGAACAGCCAGTCTTTCTTTTTTTATTATTATATTCAAACGGGTGTTGAGAGAATCGAAGAGTTGCTGCGTCGATGTACTATAGATTCGCTTTAAGGCCTCTGTTACTCTTTTCATCATCAATCTGGTAGGCAAGCACCAATAAATCACTTTGCAGGCAATACCCTTGCGTGTTACTGGCTTTATCACACAACAGCGCTCGTTTCTTGTAGTTAGTCGCAATTAACTTCCTAGTTATTTCTACATTTCTAGGTTTTGTTACCCTGTTGGTGCCTGAAAACCAGCGACAGTGTAGTTACTGAATCTTTACTTGCATGATCATTTATTATAGGTGCGGGGATAAATTCTACAGCTCCAACATTCAGCTCAACTTTCATAACAAGACGGCCACATGCTACAGACGGCTAGCCACTACCGAAAAAAAACAAGATGTCCGATAGCCACCGCCTGACGATGCTTGCTGAGTCAACAAAGCACATAATGGTCACAAATTTGGTCACTGGAGTAGGTTATGTTGGGTTAGCTTAATTTACCTCAGGTTATGTTTCGTAAGGTGGTGACGTTGTTGATGTTGTTGCTGTGGCCTCACATCGCCAGCAGTTATTTTCCTCATCGTTCGGTTTAATCCTGGACTTTCCTCTTAAGACATATAACGTTTTATTTATTCTGCAAAACGTCCTAATCTTTGTTTTGACTGGCCCGCACTATGAAGTGTCAGATGGGTCTCTTAAGAAAACTGGAAAGGATTCTGATGCAGAGCCAAGCTTTCAAAGCAGTGTTCAGCCCTCTGCCACCTTTGATGCTTCGACGATATCGAAGGATTTAGCTGCTTTCCCCTTCTTTTCTTCGACCAGCTGTTGGACGCAAAACAAACATTCCTCCGGTAACATTAAATACGTTGACTGACTACATCAAGGGTCAGCGCGCCCATGAACGACGATGGCGGCGAGCGCGGGAGCAAGCAGTACCAAGGTTCTACTCTTATTTACGCCCGTTCGGTCACGTATACAGCCAACAAATCGCGACTGCGCACTAGCCATCTATATTTCGTCGCGGCTCACGTGTTTGCCTCTACAAGGCCCACTACCCCCATGCGTCTTACCGCAATAACCGTTATGCGCCGGTCGGTAAGTTGTAGACCTGTAAGGCAGCTGCTTGCCTTTACGCTTGCCGCATTGTGTTTATTAAATATTTCTTATAGCTGCCAACGGAGGCGTTGGTCAGCGCATCGTTAATCATAAACGCGAAAATATTATGCAGTGCATTCTACAGGCAAAAATGCACATATTCGTGTATTATTTATTTATTTATTAGTGTTCAAAAATTAGACTCATTGGATGAGGTGTGATATTCAATTGAAAAAGAAGAGAGCCGATATATATATATATATATATATATATATATATATATATATATATATCGACTCTCTTCTTTTCAATTGAATATCGCACCTATATATTATATATATATATATATATATATATATATAGTCAAATCCGAAGAATCCGGCAACCAATAACACCAAGGACAACATAGGGGAAATCATCTGCAGTTCTTATTTGCATTAAGGGGATTATGAATACATGGATATCAAAGTGGATGAAAAACAGAACTGGCCGCAGGTGGGGAACGATCCCACGTATTCGCATCACGCTTCCGATGCTCTTACCAATCGAGCTACCGCGGCGCCGTTCTCCCGCCCACTTTCTCGGGTATTTATGTTTATCTGCTAGAAATAACCCTGGGAGTGTTAGCCAGCGCCACCACTCACGACCTTGGCGGCGGAGTGGTGCGCTGGCTAACACTCCCAGGGTTAGTTCGAATAGATCAACAAATTTGAGGCCCTCTTTATGCAGTGAACGAGAAGAATCGACAAATAACCAAGCCCGTCACATTACTTTATTCTCCTCGCTGACGGTATATATATATATATATATATATATATATATATATATATATATATATATATATATATACCGTCAGCAACTACTAGCCACTGACTGTCAAATCAAGAAATACGTGAACAGTGGTCACAAAATATGTATGCCCTAAACTTGCCTACGTGCCAACCAGTGAACTTTAAAATTCGTAAGTATCCCGCAGGCGAGGTGAGGAGGGGAGGGGGGTTAGCACGCATTTTTGTAAACTTCGCCTAGCGCACACATCTTCTGAAGTTAACCCCCGTACTTTATTTACCGATGATTTAGCTTCGCACGCAGCACAAAAACGGGAGCAAACTTGACACAGCAGAGACTGACAAGCATATTATATACTGTTTTAGGTCACAGTGACTTTTTCAGGCGACATTGCCGACGCGAATTTCCCCTGCTTCAAGAACTCTGCTGTATAAAATTGCCCTAATCAATTAAGTAGCCTCCTGGTATATGGCGTCTTGCGCCGCCACAAGAAGGCGGCGTAAGCACCAGCACAATCTCTCTTTTGCATGCATGCATTGTTTTGCAATCTCACACCATCCCATGTTTCAACAGCTCTAAAACTTTTCACAGATTGACTTTATTTTTCGCAACTTCGTAAAACCATAGAACGGGCCCGAATTCGTAAACTGTACGAAAATTGCGGGAGAGCTGGCAGGTGTGTCTAAGGCAGACTTGTACGTGTTCCAGAAAAAAAAGTAACCGGTTACAATTACAATTACGTGATTACGCGTCCACAAAGTAATAGGTCACCTGTTATTGGTTACTTACTAATTGGTTAGATGTAATTGAATTACAATGAGCGTTACCGGGTAAAAGAAGGTAATCGTGAAATTACAAAATTACCAAAAGAAAGATTATTAAAAGTAAATATTTACATGTAATTCGTTAGGTGCAAGTATTGTCTAAACGTTGCGAGAGGGCCAGACCACTACTTCGCTTCCTGCAGTCTACGGGTCTGCGAGGTAGGGCATGATCGACAGTAGAGCACTGCACGGGCTCGGGCTTACCCGAAAGCCCGGGCCTGGCCCGGCCCGTGGGCCGGGCCGGGTAGAGCAGTTTTTTCACGGGCTCGGGCCGGTCTCGGGCACGGCGTGTGCGTGTGCACGGCGCGGTCCCGGGCCGGGCTCGGGTTTTTTGACGCGGGCCCGGGCCGGGCTCGGGCTTTATGGTAGTGTGCATGTAACGTGCAGCGAGGTATTCTCGGGCGTCTCAACTCTGAAAAACATGTATTTTTCAGTCTCGGGCCGGGTTCGGGTCGGTTTCGAGCCGGGCTCGGGCCGGGCTCGGGCCTGAGGTAAAGGGGTGGCGGGCCGGGCCGTGCGGGTAACGCAGATTATTTCCGGGCCCGGGTCTTGCCATAAAAGTTTTGATCGGGCTCGGGCGCGCAGCCCAACGTAAAAACGGGCCCGGGCCGGGCCCGGGCTGAAAAAAATCGGCCCGTGCAGTGCTCTAATCGACAGTGACGTGTGCCGCCTCAAATATTCTTGCGCCGATATCTTTTTCACTACTAATGTTTCTCCCTTCCTATATATTAAAATCCTTTTCAATTCATACCACGCCAGTGTTACCATCTCCGCCCCTAACGGTCAACGCACTTCAGCTACGGGTACCACTGAGTTTTGAGTCATCTCCTCTGACTGAGAACTGCATCACAAAGGTGTGTTGCAGTGGTTACCAGCCCGCCAAGATATGCAGGGCAACGTCCAGGCCCACTGCGCTGCCAAAGCTGCTCACGTCATTTCTTCAGACTTTATCCATATACCGCTCTTGAGAAATGACGCGGCCTCTCTGGTATCCGCATCCGCTTGGCGTTTGCAGCGATCCCTCTGGTGTGACGCAAGACATCACTGCGGGCCCTTCTTCAATCTCGGTCCGTCTAGTGACTTATGTGCCGCGGGACCTCAATAGACAGAATCAAGCCTGCCTTCGTCCGCATCAGACTTCACGTGGCCTACACAAACTACATTAGGGCAAATTTGAACCGACAAACTCGCCAACGTGCTATATGTGTAACACCCCTGAAGATCAGCCACATGTTATTTGTGAGTGCTGCCGCTGTTTGTCGGAGATACAGTCTTTGAATGCGGACACTACAGTTTGCCGTGCGAATCGTTCTTGGAGCTGCGGCACATTCTCGGCCCATAAAAAGCACCACCTGCGTGTTAGGCAACGCCAAAGCACTGCTAGTGTTTCTTAATTTCACTGGCCTTAACGAAACTTCGTGAATGTCCCTACTGTGAATGGGGTGTGTCTGTTACTATGTGTGTGTGCTTATGTGACCACTTTGAATACCATAAGTTTCACCAAGCAGCTGGAGTTGCATGCCCGGCGCTCAGCCAGCATAACATCTCCAGCATATCATTAAAGTTTGTATCCCTCTTTCTTCCTTCTCCATTTGCTAGCACTGTATCGCTGTCGTGCCTCGCCATTCCTGTTTCGTCATTTGTTTAAATCATTTTTATAGAAACACTTACAGAAAAACGTCAATTGCAATTCTTTGTGCATTTTTATAACTCTTACTTGTGTGTAAACAACCAACGCGTCATACGTAATATTCACGGTGCGCCGTTTCTCATTCGCAGGTTACGCCAGTTGCTTGGGCAGGTAAAGGTAATGAATTGTTAATTGTTGCTTAACTTCGATACCAACTCATCTGTTGAAGTTAGCGTGTTCTGATGTTCGTCTTCAACTTACGTCGCTATAGGTAATCCTGGGTGCCTGGTGATATTTCTGCGCTTGTATCGTAACGTCATGCTGGTGTCAGTGGCATCATGTACAACGGCAACGTAAGCCGCAACCAAGCTTGCAAAAAAAATGACTCCTATACGGCAATTTCGCGCGTTGCCTTAATGCATATTTCCAAGTCACGATGAACGATCACGCAGTACTCGAAAGTGGGAAACACAAAGCTTTTCATCGTATGCACGTCTTATTAAGAGGACACTAACGAGAAAACTTATTTCACCCGTATTGGTAAATTACCCTTTCAGGATACCGAAAACGCCACGCCGCACCATACGAGGGGGGCAAGGTAAGCCAGAAGATATGGCTGGTGAAGACGCCAACTTGAAATTTCCGCACCAGATTGCCGTGATGTCATGGGTTTTTAAGGCGTCTGCTAGGGCCCAGTTAATTTTTGATCGGTAAAACTGGACTACATTGTACTCTAAAATAGCCAAAGACTGAACTTTGCAAGTTTCAAGAACCGTTACTGAGCCGCGACTGGTCCAAATATGAGAAAAATACATTACAATTCGTGACGTCACACTGACACTTACGGAGTTGGGTTTCGCCGCGAAATTCGAAAAGTCGTAGTATTCCTTTTATTTCTTTCTCTTTTAATAATCAACTGATACCCACAAAATTAACGAAAAGGCAGTTTTGAAAAAGTGTCTCGCGTGTAAACTGATTTAAGTTGATCTCTTTTAGTGTCCCGGTCTTTAAGGATAAAACATCTTTCACGGTTTGGCTCTTTAAATAGTCTCACTGTCGAAACGCAAACGTCGAAGTGGTGTAAGGCTCCATGTGTTGTTCCGTGTCAATTGAAGGTGTTAGACCTCCTTATGACTGACTAATATGCTCACATTTGAGCACCCTGTAGTCTGCCATCTTTTACACTGCCCTTGCTAATTTAAACGAGTACTATGCTTGGAATTCTTCTAATGGGTACCGCTCTATAGCCTCGGAATTCAATCTCACTTCCCCACTTAGCCATTCCTGAATGTTCGTATACTTAGGTTTAGCCATGACTAAAAACTTTCCGACACACCCAAACAGCCACCTTAGTGGACTTAGATTTAGGTGCGCATTACAGAGAACCTCAGGTTTTCAAAATACGCAGCCCTTCACTGCGACACACCTTATAGCACAACCGTGATGCTTCGGTGAACTAAACCTCGGTCAATGCTCGGAGTAAATTGTTATTTTCTTCTCAAAATCTGACGATCTCCCGAGGAAATTGTCAAGCGCAGCACGCACTTTGCTCCTGCCCCAGGAAGCAAAAGAAGCTTCCGGTTACGTCACTGTACCTATCCTGTGTTTCTATCTTTCTACGTATGCTCATAAATAGCTGAACTCGGTTAATATATATTGCGAGACCACTTTCCTGATCAGATATGGAGTGCTCTTTTTTTTCTTATAGTTAATTTTTCTTTTCGTACCCAAGATTTCGTCGCAGCCTCCATAGTGTTCAAACTTCTCAGATTGTCGCGCGGGTGGACAACAAGACCAACGCAATTGCAGCTGCTTCCTATAAGATGGTTTCAGCGAACGCATGGAGTAGGTAGAGGAAGGCGAGAGAGGATAAAGGAAAGGTAAATTAACTAGTCACTATCCAGTTGACGCACATGTGGGGGGAGGAGGGGGATTGGGGAGCATGATGGAAGAAAAGAGACAGGAGTTTGATTTGATCACGTGCCTTTCAGAACGGCGGTCCTGTTCGATTAAATGATTTTAGTAGAGAGTGAGGGGGGAATAAGGAAAATCAAGGAGATTAACCACTCTGAGCCCGGCTGACTACTCTGCACTGGGGAAGAGGGGAAGGGGATTGAAAGAGTAGAAGGAAGAGAAAAGAATCGTTCACAGGATGCATCCACACACATATGATTATCACATGATTATCATATACGATTTTCACATACGATTATCATATACGATTATCATATACGATTATCACTATAGCATAACGGAAATAGTGCGCGTTCTTTAACTTCCATCTTTAAGTATCCGTCGTGACATCGCGCTTTCGTGCATGTTCCACAAATACGACTACAGTGCCAGGCTTTCTACTTTATGTCTGTCTGTCCCATCTTACCCATCACGCAAATTAAATAATCATCGCAGCTTCACGCGCATCTACGGCACGACGGTCAATTTCCATTCATCAGCGTTTCCACGCACCAATCGCCTCTGGACGGACCTCCCAGGTTTCACCGTCAACTAATCCGATAATCGGAAATTTTGGCAGCATCTAACTTAACTTAACGAGATTATATAGACCAGTAGCTTTTATTGGTTCTTCTTTTTATGTGTCTCCAATGTTTATTTACGTTGTTAAACATGAACCAGCCATGCTCACTGTACATGGAATTTTTTTCTTTGTTTCCATGTCAACTTAGTCCTCTTACTTATTTTTTTAACATACATCTTCAAATAGCTCTTGCATATTGTATAGCGTTTTCGCCAGAAATGTATGAATTTATGCCTATAATGTTGTTTGTTTTTATTTTGCGTTCCCATTTTATTGTACTTGCCCCACTTACCCAATGCCTAAAATAGAGGCCTGTAATGTACATTGAATAAATAAATAAATAAATAAATAAATAAATAAATAAATAAATAAATAAATAAATAAATAAATAAATAAATAAATAAATAAATAAAAATTTGGAGCACGCTTGACTTCGCCTTTAAGAGTGGAACGCGACAGAATTCAGAGATCCCTGTCTGCTTCTCACGCTTCCCGGCAATTGTAGCTTATGTAACCGTAATGTTTACCGGGAAACTCTGGGGCCGAACGCTATGCACGAAGGCGAGCTTTCTGGTAGAAACTTGGCCTCTTGCGTGGTCCGATCCTCTGTTATTGTTTAGCACTTTTAATATTTCAGTCTCAGAAGATTTACCATAAAAGGTATGCGCTGTCGGTGTTTTATTTCGTGAAATTTGTTTGTGGCTGTCATTCCCAAAATCCGAGGAATAACTTTGTCAAGAATGTAAGACAAGGTATGAGCAACTGTGGTGATATAATGGTGTGGTAATATACCGCATGTCATATAGCAAGGCGTGGCATATACGTATACCTAAATATGTAAGGAAATTTTCGCTCACGGGACACCCACACCTACGCCTGATTTTTGCGACACGGAGCCCTTAACGTTTTCGCGTTAATAAATGAGCATGCACAGGCGTTCGTCATTCAGTCAGCCGCAGGCGGTCGATATGCAGGCGGGTTCGATATAAGCAGTGTCCCGATAACTACTGAAATATTAATACTTTTCAAACATTGCATTAGAGATAGCTTCTGTCCACGTATACTGCGCGCGCTCTGGCTTAAAACTGGTTCGCCGCGAAGGCGCCTTTCTATACGTAGATGCAAACTTCGAAGCGAAAGTCTGTGGAACACGCAGGCGACGAGAGCTGGACGCATCTTAAGTTTAAAGCAATCAACGATTCCAGGGCAGGACTACCTTCCGGCATTTCTTCTTTTCTTTAGTGGACCTCCTTCCACTTTTTTTTTCTTTTTCTTAAGCTCCCCCTTACGGATTTTCCCGTCTCTTGAATGACGACAGCCCGTCGACCTATTGCGTCACGGAATGTCTCCGATGCAGACTGGGCATCGAAAGCCCCTCGCCCCTCCTTCCGCGACGAAGTTCCCCTTCTTAGCATCGTGCCGCGCACCTATCGAGCTATCTGGTATTTGCCGGAAAATGCAACCCAGAGGCGTTTGGTTTTTCTTTCGCCTCGCGGGACCCCAACCCACACGGCTGGCCCGTGCGTTGGTGCTGCAATAATACTATAGTCCTTGATAGCCCTTGTTTCTTGTTTCGCCGTAAAAGACCCCGCCGAAGACGCAAGCAATACAAGCTTCCACTCCACCCCTGTGATTTTTGAACTGACTTTTCTTTTGTCGTACGCTATACGTATGCTTTTGATTGTATGTTATTTGTTCAATTACGCATGTTTTCGTATATATCATCCCGAGCACGTATACGCGTCCCGTGCGTCATCGTGTCTCAAGTAATACGCTACCTAAAGGAATACAAAGTGAGCCGAGCCGCAGATTACAAAAAAAAAAAAAAAAAAAAAGGCGAAGGGGAGTTTTGTTGGTTCGTGACCAGAAACTGTCACCGCAGCTGGATGTTTGCACTTCAACCATTTTTGCTCAGGGATCTTTGAATGCTATCGCATTCCACTCTTGAAAGGCGAAGCTTAAGCGCCCTCCAATTTTTAGAGGGCGAAGGCATCGCATGTTCAAAAAAACTCAGGCCTTCTGTACATCATATGAAGCTAGCGCATCGTGTATTATCAGCATTGCAAGTGGTAGCAATCCGTCACAAAAGCTCTATACACTAGCACAGTCGTATTCATAGTAGTACTACTAGTAGTGAGCCGCCGAGGTAGCTCATGTAGTGGTTACGGCGTTCTGCTGCTGTGCGCGAGGTCTTCGGTTCGATTCCCAGTCGCCGCGGCTCGAGGGGGAGGGAAGGGGAGGGGGGGGAGCGAAAGGCAAGGAAGCTAGTGTACTAAGATTTGTGCACGCGTTAATTAATCCCAGGTGGTCAAAATTAATCCGGAACCCTCCACTACATGGCGCCTCTCATAACCTCAGAGTATGGTGCCTCAATACCATGACTCTCCCTTTAGGGTGGAGATACCGCCGCTGACGCCGCCATCTTGGGTAAAACGGGGAAAGCTGCACCACGGCGCGCGTTCGCATTCACGCTTTTTGAACAAAAGCGATGTTCAAATTTCTACGACTGCTGAAGGTTAGTGCATAAGCGTGCAAAATATCGCTCGCATTCTTGTGCCCGAAAAGGACCAAGGCATAGCACAAGCCTCATTAAAGAAAAATATTTCGATCGAACTATCAAAAATTAAGAAAAATTTGAGCGCGGAAATATTACAGTAACTAAACCGACTGGCGTAAAAATTGAATTTAAAGAAAGGATTCAAGCCGTTGACTACTTAGAGTCTACTTAGGCCGGTATCTCTGGATCAGGAACTCACTAGGACGAATAAGTAGACTGTCAAGCTTGCATTACTTTACAGCGCGACCTCCCAGAGTTGTATTACTCAAAATGCATACAGATGACATAGAAAAACGAAGATCAACTATTACATTATTCACAAACAAATTATGAGGGTTAAACTGCACTAAGAACATTATTTTTTTTATATCATCTCGCATACTCAAGGCTGTGCAATATGAAATTTTGTTAAGTTTAACTTACAAATCACATCCGCACTTCCACAAGCCATCCGCTTGTTGAATGATCTTCCCGATGATATCGCCTCTGATAATAACCTGAACACATCTCACCACAAGCTTGAGGTACACATCTTTCTTTTTAAATAGTGCTGTAACATGGTCTCGTCGTCTAAGTTCTTCTTTTGTTTATTTTGCGATGTGTTGCGTTTTTTTTTTTTCTTCACTTGCACTCAAAGGCTCTTTTAGCGCTTATTTCGGAAACGTATACTGTTGTTCTGCATGTTTTTTTTCTTCACTCGCGTTGGAAACGTGTTTTGCATTTTCCAATTTACTCTGTTGCATTGCGTTTTGATGTTCACTTGCATTGTAGCCCTGTTCCATACTAGTTTACTTGCGCTTTCATTGCAATAAGTAAACACCCTTACCCAATGCCCGTTAGGCCTCTAAGGTGTTCTTAAATAAATAAATAAATAAATAAATAAATAAATAAATAAATAAATAAATAAATAAATAAATAAATAAATAAATAAATAAATAATAAATAAATAAATAAATAAATAAATAAATAAATAAATAAATAAATAAATAAATAAATAAATAAATAAATAAATAAATAAATAAATAAAGTGATCATTCCTTGCACAACACTCGTGAACACGAACACATTTGAGCTACGCACACACGAAGACTCAAGGGAACACGGAGACAAGAACATTGCTGGGGTGTGTGAATAGTAGTTTTTGAAACCGAATCGAACACCAATCGAATAGGGATAGAAGTGAATCGAACCGAATCGGAAATTGAATATTCTTCGAGTAGCTTGCGAACAATGTAGAGCTCACTCACCATTATAGTATCCAACAATTTTCATCTCCTTGTACACGCAACATTAGAACGTGCTTATCATATATATACACTGCACATTATAAAGCGTGCTTTATCAAATGCGCAAATGGAGTATTAGAAACAATTACCTAAGCAGTTTGTTCGCAAATTCAGGTTCTTCCGAGTATTACGCGAGCGCTCATTATTAAACAAAGTTTTGAAAGGCAGTCTCGGCAAATTGATATCTGTGCGTATCTTTGTGACCAAATCCGAAATTCATGCTGTCTGCCGGGTCGGCAGAGAGTAAAAAAGCGCGTACAATGCGAGTAATTCTTTGTCTTATTCTTGGCACTTTGCGCTAGGTATGTAGGTTCCTGTCTCGCCTGGCTTTGATTTTTTTAAAAGGAAAATAATGTGGGACCGACGGTGGAATCGAACCTCTGTCGTCGAGCACAACAGCCCGGCGCCCTAACCATTAGGCCCCGATCTTTTTTTCTTTCTTTTTTATTTATTGCTTGCTTTTGCTCAGAATAGAGTCATATGGGCAATATTAGGTGAGATTTAAACATGCCAGCCAGTCGTTGGCCGATTCAGAAGTTTTAAACATTTTAAGCCTTCAAGTGGCTCCCACTGGTTGAGATACACGGCTTCGCTTCAAGAAATCTTTCGATAGGTTCTCGGAAATCCCGACGAATTCGTCTGATGTCAACATCTGCATTAAACACTGCCAAACGCTTCTTCCAAATGCTATACAGAGCAACGAGCATAAGAATTTTGCCAGTACCTTGTGAAGATGATACACCATCTGATGCTGTTAGACCACGATCGCACGCATACTTCTTCCATTCCAAAGCCAGCCAGTTCCTCGAAATGACGCTCGAAGCGTGCCCCCCGTGCCACGTCATCGTCTTCGTTTCTAGTGACAGCGCACGCTCTGAGGCACAGTGGTAGACTGCACCATCTCCGGGACCGGTCCACTTTTAGGTGCGAAGCACCTTATGAGCCCGGGCTGTCGGCGTCTCCTGTCGTCGTCTTCCAAAGCAAACGGCTTGTGCTCGCGCTCGGCACGCGCTCCTGCAACTGCTCCCGCGTTCGTCGTCGTCGTCGTCGTCTTCCACAGCTGGCTCCGTTGCCGCTCATCATTCCAGCGTAGAATTTCACTTCTCTTCTGCCGTCGTAGTGGGGAGGTAGCGTTCACGGGTTTATGAGTCATTGCTTAAGGCAGTATGAGCCCATCAGTGGTGCATCACTGCATGCTTCGCACCTCCCCAGATTTCACGTCAGTGGAGCTGCATTTCGCTCAATGGGTGATCTGACACTTACGCATAAAATTTAACTCGCCGCTCAAACCAAGCCTACGACCTAACTCGTGCTAACTGTAATAACTAATAAAATCTAAAACAGTAAGGAAGGCGTCCATAACAGCCAAATTACTTAGGGAGTTAAAGAAAAACATAATGGTTTCGCTAATACTTCGTGGTGAAAGACATCATCAAGCTTGTCCTAAAATAATACTAGTGACGACTTGGCCTCACGGCGAGAGCTTAGTCTCAGTGCACTGTAAGTTAGACAAAAGTTCACCACAGTTAAACAACAGTTAAACTTTCGAAATACAATTTTATTGCATGTACACTTATCATAGAAAATTAACACATTATAACTTAAATTAGACCACATTATTTTCACAGGTACTATTTAAGACAGATAGCACCTGTGAAAATAATGTGCTCTAATTTAAGCTATACTGCACCTATTCTGGTCGTGACCATCCCCGCGAGAATCGGGACCCTCCCTCCACATACAACGAGGTCACAAAGCACTTTTATCTAGACCGCAGAATATACAGCACACCTCACAATAAGCTCACCAGGCCTCAAGCCATCACCTTCAGAATGCTTCAAACCAACACGTACCCCACGCAGAACAGACTACATCACTACATGCCTAAGCTATACACAATATCATATTGCGAAAATTTCCTTAGAACACTAGACGTACATCACTTGCTCTGGCCGTCTGGTCGGACCCACGCAAAGAAGAATCAAGACTTCGCCAGACTACAAGAAGCACTACGCAGCACGGACCTGGCGGAACAGCTCTGGGCCGTCCAGCGAGCCCACGATGCGGCCAGGGAACTAAAACTCCCGGTCCCAATGTGGGAGTAGCACACTCTATGGGGCCTTGCGCCCCGTACCCCGCAGGACTTTACAATAAAGTTATCCCATCCATCCATCCATTCATTTAAGACAGGTTTGGCAATGCCTTGATATCGAGTGATCGCTGAATGTTATGAAAAAAAGCGGGCAAGTTTGCATTCGGTCGTGCAAAGCTTAGGCACAGCGAAACTGTCGATCCTCAAGTCTTACTGGCTGCTACTGCTAGGTATTAACTTGGTTGCTGCTAGATCTTAAATTGGTTTAACTTAACTACGCATGTAGGAAGGTATTCTCGAGCGATCATATTCGGAGGTACCTTCCATTTCGCGACATTTAGCGTGACTAGCGCTGGACGTGTCGGCGCCTACGAGCAACAGCGTTCCTGGCATGCCACAAACGCAGGCAGGCAAACCAAGGTTGGCACAGTGCCAAGAACGCTGTTGCTTGCCGACGCCAAACGCGTTGGAGTCTAGCCGCTCGATATCAGTCGGCCAGCTTCGCTATGTCTTGAGCTTTGCGTGGCCTAGTGCAAGCTTTGCCTTTTTTTCTCCTGGCTCAGCGCGCCGCGGAAAGAAGCTGGCGAGGAGGAGACCGCGTGCGCATGCGCCGCCCTCCTCCGCCCTCTTGGTTGCCATGGCGCGGCAGTTTCTTGATACGAACCACAAATTACGGCTGGCCTAAACAGCTTCGCTGTTAAAAAAGCAAGCACCCCTCTATTTTATGACAGCGCATGTAGTACTGGTCCCCAAAACTGATAACCCTGCAAAGTTACCTTCAGTCGAGTCTTACCGTCCCATTAGTTTGACCAATACAGACTATACAAAGAGAGAGAAAAGGTAAAGGAAAAACAGGGAGGTTAACCAAGGAATATCTCCGGTTGGCTACCCTGTACCGGGGGAGGGGTAAAGGGATTCGACAAACTACAATATACACATGAAAGGGGTTAACTAGACGGCTCCAAATGTTTCTTTTTTTTAGTTCGGATAGTCGCGGGCGATGTTACCACTGTTGGATTGAGTCGTCGCCGTGAGTCCAAGGGCGATAAAATTGTCGCCGCACGCCGTATGTGTGAGTGAAAGCGCGCGGGGGACGCGCGCTATCACGGAGAGCGAACGCACGGCGGAGAGCAAACGCGACTTCCGTCGCGCGAAAGCACACCGTGCGCGAAAGGCCGTGGAGGTATGGGAGGGAGGGAGGGGGCGACGCTGTGCTGCGGCACCAAATGCGTATCTTGCAACCGGGCGCAAGGGGAACAGACCACTCATCTCCCACGCGAAACGAGGAATGCGGGAAGGCAGCGCGGGAGGGAGGGGGAGGGGGGGAGCAGCTTCTACTCTGCCAACAACTGCGTTTGTACTTTGCGCCGGTACGGGCTGTCGGTGTTGTCCCGCGCACCGTATCTTGGAAGCGATCTCCACACGGCTCTGACCTTTGTATGCGCTGTGCATTCGGCCGCTCAGTTTCCGTTGAAGCGATAGACCGCACGAACCTTCGCTCGCTACGGCGGCTGCGCTTGCTGCCAGCGTTTTGACAGTGGTTGTCTGCGGTCACCGAGTGTGATCTATTCATGTTTGCCTGTGCGCGCTGACACCACGCTTGTTAATTCAGTTAGTAAGCGAATGTGTCCAAGTTTATGCAGCCGATAAAACTACTATCCCTACTCCGAATAGTTTTATACTAATTTGCTATTGCAATTGATGCTTCGCCTTTCGGGCGAAAGTGCGACATTTTCTTTTTTATTAACTTCTTTCTTTTCCTCATGTACCCATCAACGTGAAAGTGTCATCCTGGCAATAAGTGTCACCCTGGTAGACGCAGATAACCGGATACATTATAAACCAGCCACCTGTATTTCCTTACCTCGTTCCTCTAAATCTCTCTTTTCCCGGTAATTCGCTACTTCTGTATATCTTTCGGAAGCCTTCCTTTTGGATCCGATCGGGTACTAACAACCATCGCCCTACCGGATACGGTGCAAACGTTGATAAGCACGCTGGCTGAAAGAGGCAAAAATGGCGCCCCGTAGTTCCACATGGTTGAGCCGATATATAGTAGCGGGAAGCTCCACGCGCACCCCGCGGGATCGACGCTTGCGCAATCTACGCGATTATATTAATCGTGATTGCACTCGCGATAGGAGAGGGACTTATTCACAGACAAAGAAACTGCATCTTCGACGAAACGTGTCGCAGGTCCCCACGTTTAAGAGGCTCACTTGCATTTAATTGCGCCCGTGTGCACACCATTAAGCTCACTCTCCCTATCTCTGTGGCTCCCATTTAGTGTCTGTTTTTCCTGGTTCCGACGAGCAGAGTGCCGTTTTTATAGTATTTCAACCCTTCCGCCTTTGTATCTTTTTAGCGCTCGTTAATTCCATTCTTGCGTAGGCAACATGGCTTCAAATCGCCATGTACGCTGCGGATAAATGAACGAAACAGCTGCAGAGGCTGGTATCTGCCTCAATGAGCGACCGCTTGCGACATTCGAGCTGGGCCACGAGTGGCAGCTCCTATGCTGCGGGACAATGATGACTGCCATCATCGGCTATGGCACTATCGCCTAAAGGCGATGGACGGCTGCATGTCTTTTATTCATTTATTTTTCGAGTGTTTTCGTTGTTTTCTTTTTGCTTGCCGAAGACAGGATCTTGGTGTCAAATCTTCGCAAGAGTATAGTTAGGGTCTTTCGTTTTCGAGTGCAACCCGAGGATTGTAAATTTTTCCACCCCGAACAAAATTTATGAAAATCGAGTTAAACCCAATTTCTCCCCGAAGTTCGCCCTTTGGTAAAGAATAATAATAAAATCAGGTGTTACGAAACTAATTAACGCTGCCCCTCATTTGTGAGCAATTAGTCAAGCTATATCATACTATTATTCTTACTAGTATATGAACCTGGTATCTGCCCCGTATATTGGGAACCAGTAAAACAGGACTCAATAGACAAGGACGAAAGGCCCGAAAGGTGTAGGATGGACAGCAATGCTTGTAATGCATATGATAATGCACGTCAACAAGGGCCTGTAAAATAAGATAAAGTATCACATCTTAACCCAGCCCGTGTGCACGACCTTTTGTACTTTACTCTTTTGTTCAAAAAGCACAGAGAACAATTTAAAGAAGGGATCGCCAAACCCTTCTCTGTAAGTTGTTTTTGTTCGTGTTTCTTTTAGATGGGTTTTCTTTTAGATAGAATATAATTCATTACAACGAGTATTTGTAGATATAAGTTGGTCAAATTATTTGCGAGAAGCTCTCTTTATCATTACATCTACGTGCGAGTAGAGCGAGCAGAGCGAGTACATCTACAGTGCGAGTAGAGCTGCTTTCCTGATTTCTCCCCGGTTTTCCTCTTTAAACATTCCACCCGATCCCCCCCCCCCCCTTTTTCCGTATTGCGATAAATACCAAACTCGAAAACGAAGGACCTTATAGGTAAAGTGTATAGTGTAAAGCAGCGTTGAAGAGGAGGGGAAAGAGGAGATTTTAATGAAGAGGAAGAGGGAGAGCTCGGCCTGGATAGCGTGTACTCTAGCCCTCTACTACTCCCCACTGGGGTAAGGGGAAGTGGCAGATTTACTGGGAAATAGTGAGGTGGATGGCAGGTGACTATGATATAATACAATGAGTCACTATATACACGTTTTCCAATACGCTGATTTGCACTATACACGCACTACGCGCAGGAGGAAATTGTCCGCACAAAACGTTTTCGCGCAAACACATTTCGCACTGCAGTCTTCACACAACACCCGTTTTAGAGACGTGCGTGCAATGCCAGTCCCATATAGAAAGTTCAGCAAGCATTTTATGGCGCATTGGGCAGGATCAGCCCCTCTTCCTGCACCCAGAACCTTCTCCGAAAACGGGCGAGAGTCCATACCTTCAGTGTTTAAGAAGTCTGCAGACTGTTTTGTGACCGTCTCAATGTATTTCTACAAGGGTGTACTCCGTATTGTCAGTGACCCCACCTTATGCAAGGCAAGGCTCAGCACGGAATAGCAATGATGCTACACAGTAGAGTGCATTAAGACCATGCGGGATCTATAGGGTGTTCCACCGAACGTTAGCCAAGATTTTATACCAAACAAGTAAGAAAAACAAAGGGCGCAAGATACGATTATAGGACCTGGGTGTTCGATCGTCAGACATGTGACGAAAGAACACCGTAGGTTTTATCATTGCATCTTGCACCAGTGTTCTCTCCCTCTCTCTTTTTTTTTTCTCATAGCAATGTTATAGAATGGGTACCAACTAGCAATGGGGCTAGTTGGTAACCCATGATGCGACGTTTTAGCGCGAAAACTTGAACGAGAGCCAACGAGGGAACAACAAACACAAGCTAACGTTAGTTGTAACGTCAGCTGGCAGACACGGTACAGGCGATTGATTACTGCAGCCGCTGTCTTCTGTGCGCCCCGAAAAGACCGGTGACCTCCGGTATAAAGTTCAAAGCTCTCGGGTGCACATTGTTCCCGCACATTAGGCGAGTGCACTGGTGTTTGCGTGTGCCCTCGTTTTAATTAAACAGGCTTCGCAACAAACTGTGATGGTTGGCCATAAAGAATGGAGCGGTGAGGACCTGCTTAGAGATCATAGTTAAGCTCTTCAACCAGAGTGTCCTTTGAAAGCCAATGCAACCTAATAGATTTTTTCGGAAGACTCCTGACCTTGTTTTCTTTCCTTCGGGCTTTTCACAAAAGAGTGCTTGCGACCACTCTCGGCAGAAATTAATACGCAGCCAGAAAGAGCTGTACGCGATAACTAGTCTGTAGAGCTTCGGGCATGTGTGCTGGGGGACCTAAGTTCAATCCCCCCATCGGACATGACGAGGCGCGACAGCAACGTACCTATATACGTTTACCGCAAAGTGTCTGGTATGAGGCAAAGAAAGTTTCGCGTTAACGTTAAAAGCTCTATTCACGCGGTATAGGCGAAGTCCCATAATATTTGCTTTTGCCCGGCTGCATAACAAAATACGACCTCCTACTGCGTGAAAACAGCGTGAAAGAAACGAGAGTTGTAGAAGCGGATGCATTGCGTATACGCACCTTTTGTAGCACTCGGCCTGCGTTCCCGTAACAGAGGAGATATCCTTTATATGGGCAGTAACGAAAAACACAAAATCGGCTTGGACAGGTAGCTTAATCTCGGAAAACATTATATGCAGGTATGAGTGAAATCCTTATTAGCACGGCAACCCAAGGCCGAGTTCCCCCGCTGCCACTGGTTCCTATGCTGAATACAGCGGCGAGTATTGCACACGCTTGGACACTTGTAAACACGCAACGCAAGCTTTAACGCCTATCTCGAGTAGTTGCGTTATCTTAGAGTTGGTGTTACAAGTTTTGCATAGTTGCATCACTGAACCTTGAAACGAGGCAAATTCGTTTCTTCAGCTAGATCCAAAGAAACACTGGTTGCCCTCCAAAATATTTTATGCTGTACAAAGCGACAGAAACTCGCATGGGTTATACAATTTGACCTCAGACGTCTGCATAAATTAAAATCAACAGTCATAATCAACAAGAAACAATATTTAAGTCTCGACGTTCTGCAACAGAAGTCTTTATTCGAAAACTAAACAAATAATCCACATAATTTTTACGTTATTATCGTTGTCACAGGTGCACCATAGCTGCATTTCCGAGGTATCGTGCGGCGAATGAGTCCTGACGTATTCCCTTGAGTGATAAGCACCAGTTACGTACGTTTTTACACCAGCCGAGACATAAAGCTAATCTTGCCCATCTATAGTAGCTTTAATCTCCTCCCCCAAGTGCCGAGTAACACAGTGGACCGTTGTTCTGATTAACCGTCCTCCCTTAAATTTTATCCATTTCTTTTTTTTCTTTATTGAGCGAGATAAAACCCAACGCCCAATGCGGACATAAAATATCTCCCCATCTCAAAAAAAAATGATATGCATTCCTCCGAAAGTCTTCGGATATATATGCAGACCGATGGATGCCACGACGCTGACACCTTCCCAAACGAAGTAAGCCCACACATGTGAATTAGTAAAGAGCCGGCGTAGAGACTACATAAAGAAGTGAGAGGTCAACACTAGTCATGTTGGTTGCTCTAACTTAAAAACTGTCTTTCAATTTTAAAATTGCATTTGTTAGAACCTGCGTGTTTTCTCACGTCCTCGTCCCTTAATTCGCTACGATTTAAGACAATTATGACACTCCATCCTCCATGTACGTGTCAGAAGCTTCGTTAGAGGTCATCCCGATTTCAAATTTGCTTACACCCACGCTAGTAAATATAGTAATCGCTGATTACGGTGCCTCATATTATCAATGAAATAGAATTTCATTAGCGTTATCGAACGTCACGTTTTTCTAGCCTGATGTTTACGATTTATAACGTGAAGCAAAACTTAGTTCACAAGTTTCGTCGGACCTTCCAAGGCATTCGCAATTTCTCATCCAGCCCTTCGGGAAAAAATGATTGCCAGTCCTCCTTCGATAGACCTAGCCGTCACTTTGACCATGGGTCAGCTAGACTGAGCGCCCATCTATACGCAGAAACAGGTCAAATAGAACCCCGACGCAAGTTTTAAATCCCGTTTTGGCTCCGAAGAGGTGGCTAACAAGGCGGCACCAGTTATCCGATAGCCTCACCACACGACGCTCTCGTGCATTCCACTCAGGCGCGGTTAATGGCAATTGCCCTTGAACGTTCTCAGAAGCAGAAAGGCAGTCTCGTATGCTGGCAAAAACAGAAGAGGGAAGGGGGAGAGGGGAGGGGGGGGGAGAAGAGAGGACCCGTGCAGTGCTGTACTATATGGACATGCCCGCGAGAAAAACAGGTGCACTTGAAAACGTATTCGCACGTACAAAACGCAGTCTAAGCATTTGAGGTGGGGCTGGACAAGCGTTGCAAGTCAATGCTTCAAACGACGAAACTAAATGCCACCCATTCTTCAGAGTTATTTCGGAGTGGGCGATAGCGGTCAAGTGAGTTAAAAAGGCAAAGACAAGTCTGAGATTATTAAATCTTTGACTATCTAAAAGGTCAAATACTAGAGGTGCCGACACTCAAGTTTCACTGAACCAAGTGCGTCGGTTTTGATTTAGACCAAAGGCTTAGGTCAAATTTAGGAGTGGTGCATAACAAACGTCGTGAATTAGTTCAACGCTTACTGCGTAGACATGTATTTACTTGCGGCAAATAGTCATCTGCTTGTTAAGGGCATTCTGATCGAAGTTCACTTCTAATTTTTTTATCATAACATTTCTAATGTACAGTGCTTGGTGTTCAGACACAATGAGGTGCGTCAGACTTTGGCGCACGTCATTTTCTTCTGTCACATTAACATCAGCTCTATTATTACTATGACCAGCTTTGATAAAATTTCTCGCGAAGCGGTTAATCTGGCTGTGCATGCGTTCGTGCATGTGCATGCGTGCGTGCGTGCGTGCGTGCGCGTGTGTGTGTGTGTGTGTGTGCGTGTGCGTGTGCGTGTGTGTGTGTGTGTGTGTGCGTGTGCGTGTGTGTGCGTGCGTGCGTGCGTGTGCGTGTGTGCGTGTGTGTGTGTGTGTGTGTGTGTGTGTGTGTGTGTGTGTGTGTGTGTGTGTGTGTGTGTGTGTGTGTGTGTGTGTGTGTGTGCGTGTGTGCGTGCGTGCGTGCGTGCGTGCGTGCGTGTGTGTGTGTGTGTGTGTGTGTGTGTGTGTGTGTGTGTGTGTGTGTGTGTGTGTGTGTGTGTGTGTGTGTGTGTGTGTGTGTGTGTGTACAACAGCTTGCCTGCAGAATAAACTAAAACAGGAAAACAAAACAAAACTTTGCGGTGACATTTACCACATCGTCCGCCAATACAGTTAATTCCCGCTAGCGCAATCCTGTGATTCCGTCATGCTTCACATCACAGTGCATGGAATGCGGACACCCTCAGGGCTACGCATTGGTCGTGTCGCTTTCGCGGTATATGCATGGTTTTCTGTGACTTCGCACTCCGCATCGCTCTCGCGTTCTCTGATTAAATGCCCTGATAAACAACGCAACGTTCTTTTAGGGGCGAAGCACCTTAGGGCCGAGCCTTGCCCATCGTCGTCGTCCGTTGTCCGTAGCTCTGGTTTGCATGGAGACCGCTAGGGGTGCTGCGGTGCACAAGGGCTATATAAGCGCTGTATATACTGTACACATGTGCAATATATATATATATATATATATATATATATATATATATATATATATATACAGGGGATTCACGGTTACCACAATGATCCCCCGGTGCTTCGCCCACTCATCATCATTCACTTCGTGAATAGGCGGCGATTTTTTTTTTCCTTCTTTTTTTTTAATCTTCACAAAACTTGTTTCTAGCAGAAAGGCGATGTCTGCCTTCGTTTTTCTGCTTGTTCGGCATTTGCTCGGGGAAACACGGGAACCAGTACGATCTGCCATGTGCCACGTGACCTATTGCACCACAGCACAGCCTTGTTTCTCGCATAATAAATACTTATCTCTAAGCCGCGTTTCTCGCAGTCGGTTTTCCTTATGAGCTGCATCTTCCGATGTATTAAAAAATCATTTGAATATCAACGAGTGCTAGACTTAAAGGCTGGCTGTGCTTTCGCAGGCGTCTGCGCGTCTAAGTTTGCCGCCGGCGAACTTATAACTTGAATATGCGGAAGGAATAACTACGACGAAAAGAAGGTGACCTGTAAGGCAAGACTTCATTTGCAATGCAAAGAATGCGTCGCGCTTCCGAGCCCTTTCTCACTGCACATGAATCCTTCACTGAACTTATTTTCCGAACTGATAGCCATTGTGCGTGACACTCTTAACACGTGCCGACCACCACCATGTTGACATACTCCATAGTTCGTATACTTCTTGTCGCAGCGCTCAGAAAACAGATATCCCTGACAATCATGGGGCGTATGGTGTGAGCGTCAAAAGCGCTAATACTTGATGCGACTGCCCTACGAACGCCGAACACGCAAACAACTGCGTACGAAGGAGAGAACCAAATGATGAAGCATCGAAAATACAGTCACGTGGACACGTGGGGTCAAGCGCGTAAATGCGACAAATGGTTAGTGCACTTGAGATTATAGAGTACGCCTCAACGGGGGAAATGCCGGTAAGTTGGATTCGCATGGTTACTCAGAGGGAAGATTAAGACGAACATTAAATCAGTCTATACCAGTACATAATTTTTCTATCGCAGTAATTCAAACACTCCCGCCTACTGAGGCCGGCTATATTAGCAGTGAAATAAAAAAAAGAACTTAGATTACTGAATTTCACCCCCAACGTGCATCGATCATGCCATCAGGGACGTCATGGACGTCACTGCCCTTTGGCGCCTTCGCGCGGGCCGCATTTTGTACAAATGAAGTTCACAAACCTGGGGCCGTATATTCTGCAACGCTTCGGGTTTCGAAGAATTCGGTTTATGTGCAGCGATTGGTCGCCGCCTGGGTGACGCCATCGCCTCAGGGCGCGAACGCATTTTTTGGATTTTTTGACGTCACGCACATGTCAGTCGCGTGGAAACCGAATATGTCGTCTGCTACGAAGCGAAGCCGCGCGCGCTGCTTCCGAAGCGCGGTGTGCCGTGTGGAGAGCCTGTGCGTGCCGTGTGCACGGACGACATCGCGACACTCAGAGCAAAATGGCGGCGTGTGCGGTGCCTTTGGCTATAGTGCCTAGTATACTTTGGCGCCTGTTCTCGAGCTATTAGCGAGCCTCCGTGAGAGGCAGCGACGACCTCGACATGACAGACTAGGAATTCAGGCGACAATTCAGACTCTCAAAAGAGACAGTGTACCGTCTGTGCAGGGAACTTCTGGGAGCAGCGGAACGCCAAGTTAGTGTACGACGTCCCACCTAGCGGCATAAATGGGTCAACCGAAGTAAACAAAATTCGCTAAGTCACTCCCCGCCAGTACAACTCGCACACGTTTCATAGGAAAAAATATAGACCTCATCAATACCATCACGAAATAATTTTTTTATTTACCAAGAAGCGTTCGTAGTTTGCCATATTTTCAATCGGTTTGTGACGTTCACTTCCACAAAAAAAAAAAAAAAACCTTCGCGCCGATTGGCCTCTGTCCTTCCACACGTTTTCTGTACGTCAACGGACCGCCCCACTGTGACGCCATGGCCAAACCAAATTCTTCGAAAACCGAAGCGTTACAGAATACGGCCCCTGGTGAAACCTTCCTTGCTTCACCACGCAATGTTGTTCGTTTATACTGATGACATCCTCCCGTTGAATCACGCCATAGTTCCGCATACACTGTTACCCGTCTAGGGACGGGTAACAACGTTAAGCATTTAACTACAACCTGACCGGAAGCTGTCAGTGAGAGAGACGAAAGAAAGGAGAAAAGCTGTGAATTTAACCAGAACGGAAAATACTGTTTGCTACCCTACACCGAGGAGTGGGGAAGTAGAAAGATAAGACGAAAGTGGCGAGAAAGAGACAGAGCACAGGCAAATGTTCACAGCTGTCCACGATCACCGTAAGCGCTCATAGCAGATTACTTATTATAGAACTCTGCAGCGCCCAAAGGCATGACGACAATGGACCATGCTGCATCAAGATACGGAAGAAGAGGGGTTATGCTTCTTGGTTATGCTCGGGCCTCTAACACATCCAGAGCACCTGACATTGCCTTCGGTGCGCCAAAATAGACAAAGACTCCTTATCATTGCCAGGTGTAACCTGCTCTTCATCTGCATTTGATAACCTTTGCAGTACTGGCGGCGAAAATGGAAGCTTACAACGACACGTCAGTCTCATCGTCGTGGTCGTCGTCTTCATTCTTGTTGTTGTTGTTGTTGTTGTTGTTGTTGTTGTTGTTGTTGTTGTTGTTGTTGTTGTTGTTGTTGTTGTTGTTGTTGTTGTTGTTGTTGTTGTTGTTGTTGTTGTTGTTGTTGTTGTTGTTGTTGTTGTTGTTGTTGTTGTTGAAAAAATGGGAGAGTAGGTAGGCGCAGACCATCTCAAAATCCAAAATACTTTATTATGGGAAGAATAAAAAGGGCCAAATGAAAGCAAGAAGAAAATACTAGCACCCCTTCTCTTTAGGCTTGGGACACCGGCTACCTTTAGTAGCTGTCCTCGCGAAGGCTGAAATGTTACCGTTTAACAGGCTCCGTCGCCTTTTTTTTTTTTTTTTTTGCAGTTTATTAGCTAGCTCAAGCGTAAGAGCACAAGTGTGGCGCACCTCACTCGCCTTGTTCCGCTGCATGTCTTGACCAGAAGTGTGTAACAGATCAAACGACTGGACGGACGGACGGACGGACCGACCGACCGACCAACCGGGGTTTCAAAAGATGTCGTGAATGCATGGCTGAATGCTCTGTTTTGGCGTTTTAGCGAAGAGGCTGAAGTGAAGGAAATAAACTGTGAAGCTTTCACGGGCTAGCATATAAGCGCCTAGATTTGAATATTAACCGTACAATAGCGAAAACGCACACAAAGAAAACATCATCACCATTATTATTACACCTATATCTAGCCTTGTAGGTCTAGAAACGAAGCAACTCGTACCATCTCGTTTTTTTTTTTCGTTTTTTTTTTTTTTTTCATCAACATCACAAACAACGAAGGGCGTCGCAAGGCCGCTCGCGTCATGCAAGAAAACGCCGGTATGTACATCCGCGGCCGACCTTGGAAAGTATAAAAGGGGAGCGCCCAGAACAAAAGCAATTTCGCGAAAGAGAACCCCCAAACAATTACCCCAATTACGCCTTCACGTAAGCCTCGCGCGAAAGAAGCTCGCATGATGACGTCGTTGCCTGCGCCGGCGTCTGTGGAAAAATGTACGCCCCGCGTAACCGCCGAGATCTCGTTTTATTTCTTTCTCGCTTTTCTCTCTCTCTCTCTCTCTCTCTCTCTCTCTCTCTCAGAAGTGAAATTGTCGTGGCCGCAGGGTCGACGGGAGAAGGATGGGAAATTCCCCCCCCCCCCCCCCCCCCCCTCCAGCAATGGCTGTTACGCGTTGCCCTGTTGTTGTTTGGCGTGCCGCATTCTTGCTGTTTGCGCAACTCGCACGCGTGGTCAACGCAAACACAGCGGTCAGCTATAAAGGGTGGATTAGAGAGACGTTTGAGGACGAGACGTCCAGTCTTTATCGTCCTGCGCATGAGCGGAAAGCGAGAGTAATGTTTAAGGCGGCCCGCAACGATGCACGGGCCTCGGTCATTGTAAACTTCCTTTAGCGTCGAGGCATAGCCGGTCATTACCCGCGTCGTCTTACTCAGGACAGAATTGTTCTTTCGTGCTGGTTTCGTGCGCGGCCCTCTTCAGGAGGGCGTGAGCGATATAGCGAAACTGCAGGAAGATGCAAAAAAAAATTTGACTACTTCAGGACCTCAATAAAGTTTACTACCTACCTACCTACCCCTCCTCTGTTCTACACTTGAGTGCAGCATAATAGATACAGAAAACAGAGAACAGAGATAGAAAACGCCAGAAGGGAAATTGTTTCGAGTGCAATACAGTAATAATAATAATACATTTAAAAAAATCAAACTAACAGTGTTTTTCGTACGCACAAAAAGGGGCGCCCCCTCGGATCTCTCGGCTGGACTCTCGTGATGCCCTCGAGGTGCACGGTGAGCTCGGTACCTTGTCACGGCGGCTGCTTTCCAATGCCTCCGGAGCGCAATAATTGCGTTACAGCAAGGTTTAGGTCAGCAGAAAGGAATTCAAGCGGTCAAAAACACTCCGGAGACCCCTTGCGCGACGTGTCTCGTTACGTCAAGCCACCATGAATCATTCGATCAGTCAAATCTCCTGAGAGCAATGAACGTGTTCATTGGGTGACGTTCATTGGTGACGTTCATTGGGTGACGTTCAAAGGGTGACGCATGTGTTCGAAATAGAGCATGTTAAAAAAAGAGCATGTTAAAAAAAAGCATGTTAAAATAGGCGCGGGGATACTTATTCATAAAAATCTGGCGTTCGCATACGCTAAAAGTTAAGATAAATTTTCTCGCCTGATTAAGCCAGCCACGTGTGCCTGCGCCCACTGGATTCCAAACATTTAGTTCATCTTAGAACCTTTGACAACACATCCGCGAGGCATTCCTTCCCTCCACAACCGAGGGGCTTCACCTCCGATGAAAAGGCCAAAGCTTCAATGTCAAAGATCTCTTGTTTTTTTGTTCATGCTATTTCTCAACGCGGCGGGGTTGTTTGTTCTTGTCCTTTCGGCGAACGAGAGAAACATTCCTCCTAACTGTTTCAGCTGCTCAAAGGTCATCGCTGGTAGCAACGATAGATATCTGCTACCCTGGCCGTTTCTTGAACTTTTAATTAATTCCTTTCTCGAGATAAGTACCGTTCAGTTATTCCAGAAAGAACGCATCATGTGTCGCAGTGAATTATTACGAAATGATAATACATTTTAGCCGAACATCAGACGTAGGGCGTCAGAGAGAGCACTTCGAACGGTTACTTTGTCAGGTCAAGAAAGATTGAGAAATTATACATTTGCACTAAACTTATGCTCTTCAAAACTTTTAAAAACAGTTTTGAACCAATGGATAGGAATCGTGCATCTGTTCGAGTTTTGCTGTTACGAGCATTACTCCGTGATTTGAAAGTGAATAAACAAAAGCATGCATATATATATATATATATATATATATATATATATGAATGAGAAGAAAGGGAACCGAGGCGCCCGATTATTATTAATCATATCATAAGAAGCCAACAAACAATGACACGAAGGACAACATAGGGGAAATTACTTGTGCTTAATAATTGCATTGAATAAAATATAAATTAATGGAAATGAAACTGGATGAAGCCCATTCATTTATCATTTCTTTAATTCAATTAGCAAGTACAAGGAATTTCCCCTATGTTGTCCTTCGTGTCATTGTTTGTTGGCTTCTTATAATATATATATATTATATATTATATATAGATATTATATATATGAACTGAGGTTATGCCGGGATCCGGTATTGAACAGGAACTTGTAGGTTCAGGGTATTTCCAACGTTTCGGCGGGATCCGGCCTACGTCAGGGAATATATATTAAATATATATATTTTGAACAGGAACTTGTAGGTTCAGGGTATTTTCAACGTTTCGGCCGGGATCCGGCCTAGGTCAGGGAATATATATATATATATATATATATATATATATATATATATATATATATATATATATATATATATATATATATATATATATATGCAGTGAAGCCACAGGCCTTAGCCGCGAGATTGGCAAGAAGTTATCAATACGCCAGACGACTCTTTTAGTTTATTGTTTCGCTTCCGCTTGAAGATGCATAGCCGTGTATGTAGTTTATCCACGTATTACACTGTTCCTTCGTTCTCTTCGCCCTCTGTCGGGTCACTGCACTGCCCTTATACTCCCCCGTCCAAACTCTGTTGGTGCGTGTATTTTCCCAGTGCCACCCGTAGCCTTCTTAGGCCAGCGAAGAGAAGCAGGCCGCTCCCGGACGGGTGAAAGTTCGCGGCATTCCCGCCGCTAGCGGTGCCGGTTTGATCTATTCCGAGATTGTCTGCTTGCGTCACAGCGTTTTAGAACCGGCTTGGTGTGACGCACGTCGCTACGCTCCCCCCTCCCCCCCCCCCCCCCCCCCTGGAACACGCCGCACGGAGATATCGTCCGCGTCCTGAAGCACCGCAGCAGGACTCCTTCCATGGGCGCCCGGCGGCGGTCCGCGAAATTGTTGGGCGGGTTGCGCGTCCTTTGGCTCCCCCTCTCTTGTTGCTGCGCATTTGTTTTTCTCTCGTTTGTTTCTGATCTTCCTTTGCCGGCCACTCCCGCTCACGCATGCGCACGTATACCGCGTTTCTACGCGTTTTATACCTGTCGTCTCTCCTCACCCCTTCCCCACTCACCCCTAATCACTTACCCTGCGCTTCACTCTCTCACTGTATTATTCAAAGACAAAAAAAAAAAAGAAAATTCTACCCAGCAGATTTTATAGGGTGCACACGTATTGAGCGCCTATCTTTTCAGGCTTCTTTTCTGTGTGATCGTTTTTGATTCGAAGAGAAAACCCTGCAACTTCTTTTTATTTTATTCCCGAGTTGCAATTGCATGCATCTGAACAAATTTCTTTAAGGAGAATTGTACTTTTTTTTTTCTGTGCTCATGTGTGTGGGCGCAATCTGAGTATATAGGTCTGCTTATAACAGCGCGTGTCTGGGCGTGTGTGTGTGGGGGGAATACGTACCACATGAAGCCAACTGAAAATTAATCGAGCGAAAGTATAGAGAAACTTTGCTGCGGCTTTAATTGAAGTGTGCAAATAATAAAGAAAAGATCAAGATTATTCGAAAGGTTAGAAACTTAAAAAACGCGATATGTCATACGTCATAAAAAAGCAGGTAAAAACAAAGAAAATGTTCAGCGATACACTGGCCAAAAAATATCTGTCAGGCGTTAAGTCGCATCTAGAGAGAGAGAGAGAGAGAGAGAGAGAACTTTAATGAAAAGAATGGCTCAATGGCCTAAGCAGGGGTAAGGGTATCTAGAAAAGCCACTCTCCAGTATCGTGAAGCGCTATGGGATGGCTGGCACACCCTGTCCCATTTTTGCATTATCTCGTGGACTTCCACAACTTCTCTTGTCGTTTGATTCTTGTGCTTATATGAGACTGTTTTTTTTTTTGTTCTTTTTTTTAACGGGGGTGTGCATTTATCATGCAACTTGCAGTCTCTTATATGCATAGCGAGGTACGTGTGCGCAGTCTCTCTGGTGGAATTCAAATGCTCCTTCAGAAAACCTGCTCATTTTGATGACGTATGACATACCGCGTTTTTAAATTCCTAACCTTTAGAATAAACTTTCCGTTGCCAGTCAGCGCTGCGTCTCGTCTCTTCCCATGCCTTAGCTTGTGTTCTAGAAGTTCACGCTCTTAATTAGCCATGCTTCATTAAAGTAGTGACGAACAGGGTACCGAAGCTCCTTGTATAACGGGCGATGAAGTTAGAAGGGCTTTGCAAGATAATTCCCGGGGGAAAGCGGCAAAAGAAGATGTAATAGCCCTTGATGTAATCAAAGATGGAGGGGATATCATGCACGAGAAGCTTGCGGCACTTTGTACGCAGTGCCTCATGATTCCAAGTGTACCAGAGCGCTGGAAAAATGCCACCATTATATGAATTCATAAGCGAAAGATCTAGTACGCATGCACAAATACCCTAGAAAGCATAGGGAAGGTAACCAGCGCCGTTGCTCATTTGGTAGAGCATCATATGCACGCAATGCGGAATACATGCGCTCGGCTCCTACCTGCGACAAGTGGTCTTTTCTTCAACTTCCATTTCCTGCTTCCTTGTTGCTTGTAAATTAAAAGTCCATCTATTTTTCCCTACGCTTTCCGTGGCTTCATTTCCTGTTGGTTTCACGTGGTTGCGACTTGGTAAAATCGAGCGCCTTCTTCTCGTTCATTGTGCGTGAGTGCGTCGGAGAGGAGACGAATGGGAGAGCCGGTGCGCTGTATGCGTATAAACGCGGTACTTTCTCCTTGCCTCTTTCTTGAATGCCTTCCTTCAGCCGGTCGATTTGACCCTGCAAAGACCTTGTCCGCGCGTAGCGTTCTTTTTTGTTTCCTGCTGTTTTCTTTTCAGCCAGGGCTGACCGCAGCACAGCTTTCACTGCGCTTCCAAGGATGATGAACGAAGCGCAAGCTTCGTGGAGGGACCCAGTGGCGCCCCTTTTTTTTTTTTTTTCCTTTAGCCGTCTGTCAGATACCGTCGCGAGTAGCGAAGGGAGCCCCGTTATAAGTTCTAAAAATAATCTGCGGTGTGCGTTCATGCCCGTCCCTTTTGGCTGTTCTACCGTCAAATTCACCCGTTTCGTGTCTCGCCGCCGTCGCATCCTCGCGCGGCTGATCCCTGGAAAAGCGTATACCGTGTTTTTAAGCCGCGTCGCCTGCTGAATCATTGGAACGCAGACATCGTGCATTGACAGAGTAACCAAAAGGTGGCATTGCGGTCCGCCCTTACGTGGAATTAACAACGAGCGATCTCCTCACGGCGTCTGCTGCGTTGTTATGCTAGACGGCTCGGACATTGCACGGGGTTCCCTGAACCATCCACGTGCGCAGTGCTTGGACGCAACACAGGCATGTCACGGCGATTGCACTTTGAGAGCGTCCGGGCAATTAGATGCTACAAAAGTTGGCTCGCTCTCTGGGACAGTAGCCAGAAGCTCGCAACTGCACGGTTTGCTGTGTCCGCCTCTTCTTTTCGTTACGTCGTCGACGTCAAGTCGTCATTGTTTTTACGTCATTGTCACCAGGCCTCTTCCTCATCATCAGCTTCGCCCTCACCATATGCTGAAGAGAGGAAAACGTTGCTCATCGCTGACGATCGAACCCACGCCCTTGCGGTGACATGCGCTCGGGAGCCAGGGTGCTCTTCTGAACAGTGTCGGATTCCACCGTATTCTCACATTCTGCAATGATGGTGTAGTTTCGAGCCAATCAGAGAGCGCGTAGCCACCCTGTGGACCAATCGGTGCTAGCAAGATGGCGGAATTTGACAACGTCCAGAACACTGTTGTACTGTGGTCCAGAATACCGCCCCCGAAAGCGCTAACCGCTGAGCTATGGCGCGAGATTCACTCTCGGTGATATTTGCACGGGTGTTTTGTGCACCACGCAGACTCTTCATAGTGGTAGTGTCCGTGCGTGTATTTTGGAGAGGCCACAGCAGGCGATAGGTGGTGTCTAAAACAGGGTGCTTATGACGTGTTTCAGGCTCCCGAATCACCTCCGGCACTTGTACCCTTCCAGATCTTTTTCTGTTAACCAGAGTGAGCCGTCGCTGGGGCATCGGTTTTGAGCACCACTCATACCAGGGGTCAGCAGCCGGAAGCCTGCGAGGCAATGTCGTGCGGGTCGCAGCACACCGCGGAAAAAGAGTTTCGGCGCAGTCGCCTGCGGAGTGGCAGTAGTATTTTGTTTTCCATGTTGTTTGCAATGTATACGGTATTATGTAATATGTGGAGAAATAGAGAAGTTTGATTTTTTTTTCTTTGCACACCAATAAGAATCGATGTCACTTATTTTTCTTTTATTCTTTACCCCCCGCCCCGCTATCACGGATGCGGACTAGTCCGCTTCATAGCAGCTGTTCTAATACTCGGCCCGCGCCCGCAGAGGCTTGCGAACCCATGGCCTATATTAATCTGGTGCCGACCGATGAAGGCGCTGCGAGCGGCGCTCCGGTGACGTCAGAAGGGGGACTTTCCTTTGCCGTCGCTACGCTCCGGCTAGAACAATGCCTCACTTGGCTAGAATAACTGCATTTTCATGCCTTTGCTCGCGACCTGGCTGCGTGCGCGCGTGCGCGGCGCTCTCGAATTACTTTACTTTTTCTAGCGTTAGTTTTATAAATGCCCGCATTAGGAAGACAACAAACGTTATAGTACATTTAATGTATCTTCCGTATAACTAAAGGATGGCCCAGTGGCTATGGCATTGCGCTGCTAGGCTCGAAGTCGCTGATTCGACTCTGGCCGTGGTGACCGCATTTCGATGGGGGTGGAATGCAAAAACGCTCACATATACTTAGATTTAGCTGCGCGTTAAAGAACCCCAGGTGGTCAGAATTAATCCCCAGTCCTCCACTACGGTGTCCCTCGTAATCATATGGTGATTGTGGCACGTAAGATTATTTAATGTACTTTTTAACCGCGGATCTGTTTAAGCCGAGCCTAATCCGTCTGTCGTAAACAGAAAATGTGGGCCGATCCTGGTGGCCGCGCAGAATGGGTCCAAGTGCAAAGTCACATACCCCTGTTAACTAGCGAAGCTGAGCCTGGCTAAGTCTAGCTAAGCATGGTTGGGACTACTTAAGCTTAGTCAGTCATCGATAGCCAATCGATAGGCAATCAATAGCTAATCGATAATCGATTAATAATCAATAAATTCCGGGAAATGCTGGGGATGACTTGGTAGGGCTTAGCCTAGCCCAAATGCCAGGACTAGCTAGGTGCCCATCAGCTCCACTGTCTCTTAAGCATTTGCGCCTCCATGGTGCAAGCTACGCTATTTTTTTTTTTTGATGTAACCACAGCCCACGCGAGCAAGGATACGATTTCGTGACTCAGTCATAAGACCGGCCGAGCGAGTTAATGAGAGTCTACACAGTTTTGGAATTGAAGCACGATCGCAGGGCTCATTCGCAAGATTTCGCGTTGGCTAAGTGGCATTGTAGTTGAACACAAATTTTACATTTCGCTCATAATTCTTTTGTCACTAGTTGTTGCATATACAAAACTTTTTTTTTCTGGAAAGAAATATCTCATTACTTCATAGCAGTTTATCTCGAACATTAGTTGCACCACGTTCTCTCATGTTTCGTAATCGTCAGGCATGCTTTATACTATCATCTTGTAAACAAATTTTATTGCCACTTTCTAATGCAAAAATTGTTGCTTGTTTAGGTTAGCCGAGGACTATTTCTGTTCAACACACTTTCAGACTACCGTGTGAAAAGTGGGATAACCTCACTTTATTAGCGTTAAGATAAATATGTGTTCTAAAAAAGAAAGAAACGCAGGAAAGCCTGTGAACGTATTATTGTGCCTTTGTACGCCTCCCCTCCCTTTTTATTGCGATAGCAATTATGTAGGCACTCCAAGCGGATTTCTGCCGTCGCCATCGCCGTGAGGTTCCGTATGAAGTCCAACGGCGATAAAATCGTCGCCGCGCGCCGTATGCTGCATGTGCGAGTGACAGCGCGCGAAGGATGCGCGCTTTCACGGGGAGCGAACGCACGGCGGAGAGCAAGCGCGACTTCTTCCGTCGTGTGAAAGGCCGTGGGGGGACGGGAGGGAGGGAGGGGAGGCGATGTTTAGCTGCGGCACCAAATGCATATTTATATAAAAAAAAGTTGTCGCAGTTTCACCTGAAAGGCGAAGCATCAATTGCGATAGCAAATTTGTAGAGAACTATACGGAGTAATGATAGTAGCTTTATCAGCTGTATAAACTTGGACATGCAGCAGCACCGGCAACACGCAAAACTGTTGTCGACGCCGTCGGCGTTTTGCCCGCGTTCGCTCAAAATGCGTGCGGCGTTGGTGACTGTTGCCGGAGCCTCTGATATAAATAGGCACTTGGTGCCGCAGCTAAACGTCGCCTCCCTTCCCTCCCCTCCCCCCTCCCCCACGACCTCTCGCGCGTCGGAAGAAGGCGCGTTTGCTCTACATATATGGTGTTTGTAAAGGAGGAATGAGACGCCTACTTCTGCAGCCCTTAAGGGTGCACGGCGCAGAACGCGCGTTTGTTCTCCGCCGTGCGTTCACTCCCCGTGAAAGCGCGCGCCCCTCGCGCCCTTTCACTCGCACATACAGCGTTCGGCGCGCGGCGACAATTTCATCTCCATTGACGTCATACGGAACCTCACGGCGATGGCGACGACGACGGCGATGCCGACGGCAGAAATCTGCTTTTGAGTGTCCATATAATTGCTATCGCAATAAAACGTTGCGAGGCGAGAAGGTGGTAAACACTTTCGACGCTGCTCGACGAGTGTCCCGTTCTGATCTCGTCGAAAACCTCCGAGCCGCCCCCAGAGGCACCGGCAACAGTCACCAACGCCGCGCGCGTTCGGTGCGAACGCGGGAAAAACGCCGACGGCGTCGTCAACAGTCCTACGCGTTGCTGGTGCTGCTGCATGTCCAAGTTTATGCAGCTGATAAAACTACTATCCTTACTCCGTATAGCTCTCTAGTAATTTGCTATCGCAATTGATGCTTCGCCTTTCGGGTGTAGTGCGACATTTTTTTTCTTGTATGTTTAGCGCTCAGCTACCTATCGGTCAAGTGCCAGCAGACCTAAGCTTTCAATATGCTTGTGTTAGTTTTAAATACGTGTGACGCGTTTGCAGATCAAATTATACTGAAAACGGTGATCTAAGCAAAGGTGGTCGTTTTTCTTCTTTTACTATTATGTTTTTGTTACACGATAGCACTAATCCTCATTGCTAGATGAACCTCGCCCACAAAATGCGTACGCAACCCATAGCAGAAGCAAAGAAAGAAAGGGTTACGCTGAGGCGACTAGCATGCAGGGGGCGAACTGTGTCACGGTGATAGCAATCAACTTTAATTAAAATTAACTTGCGAATGTCAGCACTGCAGCACAAAAGTACGTAACTTTGTTTTGCCCAATAATTTTGTCCACTTTTCTATCAGACGTTCCAGACCGCATTTTGCTGCAATCCCGCTAAAGCAATGTATACATTAACGCACCGCCTAGTTTCCTGAGAATTGCATCAAAAGTATTTTGTGATGTGCTTAACGCGCTTAATGTGCAAATCGCCCTTAAAGCCCTCTAACGTCTCCCCGATACGTATGTCTGACTGTAGTTCTATAGTTTCATCTGACATATATTTCGATCTGTTGCAGTTTGTGAGCATTTTTTGGCCACCATCTCTCCTCAGCGTAAGAAACACCTAGCTTTTTCCGTGTAATATCAAAGCAACCCCAGCTTCTACCTTGTTTCTTTGGGTGCTTGCTTCCCGTACTTCCTCGTCGGGAACAGAGAGAGGGAGCAAGGAGAGGAAAGGCAGGGAGGTCAACCAGACGAGCGTCCGGTTTGCTACCCTATACAGAGAGAGACAGAGAGTGAGTACTGAGTGCACGTGGGATGATGCACAGGGACACTATAAGCAATCTCTTAAACCGGTGCCCGTCAGTACTATACTATATATATATAGTGCCCGAATAGCTTTTTGTACCAGTGAGGTGTGTAGCCACGCACCGAGTATCTTTGACTCAGAGAACGGTCTCGAGTCCAGTTGGTTTAAAGTTGTCCTGAGAGAGAGGCGCTGTACGTAGTAGCGAGACAGGTACACAGTAGGTGCTCGATGGTTTCCTCGCACCTACAGGATTTGCACATTGGGCTCTCGGCCATTCCCATACGATATGAGTAAGCGTTCGTGAACGCCACTCCCAGCCACAAGCGGCACAGCAAGGTTGCTTCGCCGCGAGAAAGGCTAGATGGCAGTTGTAGCCATAGCACGGGGTCAAGCTTATGCAAACGGCAATTGAAGGCACTTGAAATCCAGAAAGCTTATGACTTTTTGCGTGCAAGCAGACGAAGTTCCCTGGCAGTGTCCGTCCTCGCCAAAGTATTGGACGCGTCTGGGTGTCTTCGTGGGCAGACTGGGCAGCCCTGTCAGCACTGTCGTTGCCGACGATGCCACAGTGAGCAGGAATCCACTGGAAGATTATGTTGTGTCCTGTTTCCAGAGCATGGCGGTGTACTTCCCTAACGTCGGATATCATCTGCTCGTAAGTTCTGTGATGTAAGGTAGACTTGATACTGTGAAGAGCTGCCTTAGAGTCACAAAATATTACTCATTTATGTGCCGGCTCTTCGGTGACGTAGGTCACAGCTGCATGGAGGGCTGCAAGTTCTACCGACGTAGATGTAGTCATATGTGACAATTTGAATTTAACTGTAACCTGCTTGGCTGGAACGACGAATGCGGCAGTTTAGCTGGTAGGTGAGGTCGAACCCTTAGTATATATGTATGCGGTCATGATATGTCTGGTGCAGTAATAGGAGCGTCAGTTGCTTCACAGCCGGCGCTGGATGATTGACCTTCTTAGTATTTCCGAGAAAAGCAAAAACACTTGAGGCTGTCGCAGGCACCAGAGGGGAGATGAAGGCTTCGTTGCCGGTGTATAAGATGACAGTATGCACTCTTGATGAGCGCTAATCCATTTTGAAAAGGTCTCTTGAGGTCGGGAACAGAAAATGCCTAAGAAAAGTACTATATCTCAAAAGGGAGACGAGGTCAAAAAAGTAGACTGGGGTACAACGCTCTGAAGGTTATGGCCGAGCAATGGGCCTGGCATTCTGCTCAACGAGAGCGGTCAGAGATCAGGCTACACGCTCATGCACGAGAACACACACACGTATATACAGCGGATTGAAACGTGCGGACACACCCAACGTCAACAGAAGGACTCGCTGGCTCCTACTGCTCATTTAAAAAAGGCTGAAGCACTTTTGTCGTGTGCAAGCTGCCCTGTCTTCTCTTTTCCGTTCATTGTCTTCCTCCTAAAGTCGTTCAGCGGCAGCAAATCCTGTTGCATTACTTCTCCACTTGCCGATCCGTGAACGTCTCGCCGCTGGAGACGCGAGTCACGCACCATGCAGAGATAGCGCAAAAACCTTTCACTTGTGAAACTGGTTAAGCAGTTACATACACGAAATCCTGCGAAGCGTTACAAGCGGAGATACGTTCGTGATTTGGACTCGCCTGTGCAGCGGTGGAAAGTGAGCGAAGAAATTCCTGCAAACGATTCAGGAGAAAAAGGAACATGAATCTACTAGTGTTAAAGGACCCCCGATCACCATGTCTCCTTTAGTGCAAAGAAAAGTTAATTGCATGCAAACTATTACATCACCAACGATAGTCAACTCGCAATTAATAGACAGTGCAGGGTCACCTTGCGTCTCTCACGCTTTCCGTGGCGAAAGGGTTGTACTTGCATGCTAAATCATCACGTAACGAAGGTCCTCAGGGTCGACAGATATCTACATTCGGCTGCCCTCGTTCCGGCAAGTGAGGTCGGGTATGACGTCATCACCATACCTTAGGAGATTTCTCCGTATGCAAAGTACTGGATAGCTATTAGGTGGTTATGCGGCGTTCAGTGAAGGCTGAACGGGGAAGCAAAGCAGGATCACCGAAGCATTGATATTTCTCGCTGTAAACCGACGAGACCTCGAGCGCATACAGAACGAGGCACACTGCTAACCCTTAATGGTATCCCTGTTGCACGATGAAACTCCATGCCCAATGCCTGACGTAGATTCAATGAAACTTAACCAACGAGTTTCTGCAAGAGTCATTACCGGGGTGATCAGTTCGGGTTAAATTAAGTGCATATACTTGATTTTACCAGGCGGCTTGCGACATTCCCCAATCGCATCTCAAAGTCGTCTTCCATTTTTTTCTTCTTTTTTTTCTTTCTCTCGCTCTCTTTGCTTTTTATGTTTTTTTTTTTTTTTTTACTTTTTAAGGGGTGGAGTACAGAGACACTTCGGAAAAAATAAATTAATACATTGTGATTTATTGCGCCAACGAGTCTGTTTGCAACGGTTAGATTTTCACGCGGCCAATAGGAGACTGGTACTTTCCATTAAATGCGTGAATATATCGTCCGATATGAGCACAGCAAGCTAAATGTTATCGCGTTCATTGCTTAGCGCAAGGTAGCGTTACAGTGTTAACAATATGGGGCCAAATTCACAAAGCTTTTCGCTTATAAGTGATCTTTGCAATTCGATGGCCGCCTTATAGCGCAAAAGCTTTTTGATAATACCGGCCCTGATGTGTTGCGGTAGCGTTCAAATAATCATTAGCATTCACGTTTCGACGGCCTTTCCTCGATGTTTCTATGAAAGGTTGCCGCCTCCGAAAGCGTGTGTCGTGACACGTTGCAAAAGGTATTCTCGTTTTCAGGTCGGAAGAGTCGGATTCTGACACATTCCTTGGATACAATATTCCACGTGTTCTCGGCCGCTTTTAGACGTAAATATAAAAAAAAAAGTAAAAAGAAAACGCAAATACCTTCAGACTACGAAAAAAGATGGGGGAGACAACATGCGTGCTGTTTTGTTCTCACAAGTTTAATGCATGTCGGTTTGAATAAAATTATTTTTGTTAGTAAAAACATTGCTCACGACTTGCCCCTTTCTTCGTCCCCTTTCCAAACATTGCGCTGTCTTTTCAGCCATATTACCGAGACCGTAGAGTTTAATACAAAAAGGCGGAAATCACATTTTTTTTTTCATATATACAAGTGCTGTTTGCAACAGGCTGGCGGCCTTCGTTAATTAAGCGACAACAGGATAGACTGGCATTCTGCTCTCACAAACAGTTCAAACAGTACCAGCGTAAGAACGTTTTGGGAATACGGGCAAAAATGAACTGTAGTGAAATCTGGCCCTACAAACATTGAGCGACCATTATTTTTTCTTTTTTTTTCTTTCTTTTTATCTTTTTTACAGCAGACCTGTCTATGGTTAGGATCCGGGATTTTATGGCGTGAAGGAGTGAAAGAGCCAACAACAAAAGCAAACGCATACCGCCACTCGCGTCGGAGCTTGGTGTAACGGCACCCTTTGTCTAAAACGATTTCTCTCTGTGAATGTATGACGTAGTGCGTGACGTAGTGTCCACCAGATAAGGCGACCAAGGGGAACGCGCTCGTGCCACTGCTCCCGCGTTCATAGTCGTCTTCTTCCCCAGCTGACTCCGTTGCCGCTCATCATTCCAGCGTAGAATTTCATTTCTGTTCAGTCGTCGTAATGGGGAGGCCGCGTTTACGTGGATATGAGCCGTTGTCTGGGCGGAATGCCCGTCCTACGTGAGGGACAGATTTATTAACAGAGGTGATACGTGAATGTGTGTGCGTACCTATCGTCATGATGACCACTGATCAGGACAATAAATATGTTCGTACATTTGTTCAAAATTCTGTGTCACCTCTGTGTCATACCCTAAACATTTTCGCTTGTCCTACACCTTCTCATAGTGGAATGGCTCATGAATTTTTAACAGCGAAGTTGTTTAATCTGGGTGTTTGCCATCAGATGTAACGCCGAAATGTGGGCCGATCCTGGTGGTCGTGCAGAAAGGGTGCAAGGGCAATGGCGCATACCCCTGCGAACTAGCGAAGCTGTTTAAGCTCGAGGATGGTCCGTAGAGTGTACGTCTGCGCGCCAAGAAAATCGAAACGAAGATGGAGCAGCCGAAGAAGAGCGTCACTCCCGAAGAAAAAGAAGCGCGGCGCGAATGCCACCGCGCCGTTCCTCGAGAGCGAATGAGACGGCTTCGGTGCGATCTCGAGTATCGCGCCGCTGAAGTGGCTGCGAAACGTCGGCGATTCGCAGAAGATTCGGACTTACGAGCCCGCGAAACCGAGCAAAAGCGTTTGAGCGTCCTGAAGCGTCCAGATACTTTAATGACCGAGTGTTCGTTGCTCTTGGGCTGTCGATGATTCCGGGGTGATCTTGCGCAAAACGTGGCCGAGTCTCGAAGCATAACCTCGCAAGAACTTGGCCGAACTGAGATAAAGCTAGGTTGGGTCGCCTGCTTCGCTGTTTGCCCAGTCTTCGCACCACTAGTGTGGAGGTGGTGGTGGTGGTGAAACTTTATTTCCAAAAAGCAGCTTCACACAAAGTGTAGAGGGCACCTCCCACAAAGTGTAGAGGGCACCTCCGACGTGGGAGGTGCCCTCTACACCACTAGTGTAATGCTACCCCAAATTTTTTTTTCATCGTTAACGAAATTTTCGTACTTTTTAATACTTTAAACAATTACTCTTCTTGGAAATGTTTTTAAAAACAGCCTAATGGCAGGAATGATGGTATAATTGAGTCAAATAGCTGACATATGACGCATTATCAACTAATAATTAGCTTTAAAATATCGTTGTAATATAAGAATACACGAGGTTTCAGGAAGCTAAAAGGACCAAGTTTAGGCAAACGCATGCGCTATCCATCCTTCCCTTACTGGACGAACCACCGTACAGGCGGCACGCGCCGACAATATAGCGCCAGATTTCCCTCTATTATACTTAGCATGAAACTACATTACCAAACCATTGCCTCGGAGGATCGGGCAACGCAAAGCCTCGGAGGCCACGAACAAATCCACTCGGCTCTAGCTTTCAGATATTGTCAACTTCATTTCCATACAAGCCTAATTTCTAGCATTTAGGTTGTTTTGAGAGGGCTCTCTGAATGTTGGCTCGGAATTGGCCTGGTCGCCCCAGATCTCACATACTGATTCGTTATTCTGACGTCAAACGTCAGTTTGGTCTGCATGCCGCGCTTGCTAAAACCGCACGTATGAAAACTTGTAATATTATCGCTCATATATCTTTGCAACCGTACTAACCACGAGCCTTGTATACTTCGGTACCGTATTGTAGAGAACAGAAGCCTTTACTCGGTCATGCATGTGACGCGTGCACAAATGGCGCTGTTGACGCAGTCACGCATGACGCAATCTGAGGTTAAATTAGCATCTGACTTGGCCTTGATAGAGGCGTATCTCCGCAGGGCGTTTGTCGATCCTAGCGGGAGTGGATCGCGTTTGAAAGATCTCCCTCTACCATTGTAGGCATCATCCATGAAACTCAAACCTCTACTCATCAGGAGTTATAGGACAAGTTGGAAATTTGCCCATTCGTAAGAGCTCCTTGAAACTGCTCATGATTTCGCGGCCATTATTGATGCTCAATCTCAAATTGACGCATTTTTTTAGACTTTCAAAAGACGTTTGATTGTATTTGGTATGCTAAACAATTCTTGAAGGTAAAATCTATGCTAAAAAAAAGATATGTTATTGTTGTGTATAGAAGCCTATTTGTACTCCCGACAACATGCAGTGTGTATCAATTGACCATGTTTGCTCGCTGTAAGGCCGGGCTTTTGTCGGTCCTGGGACCGCTATTCTTTGCGGTATTTATAAACGACATTATTCATTAGATATCCGTCAAAACTAAACTTCTCGCGGATGACTGAATATTTACTTCGTATCTGCGATGGAATGCGCATGTTTCTCGCATCGGGAAAAAAAATCAGTTACCAAACGTTGATACTTAAGACGGAATTTGCGACAGGCACCAGAATATATTAAGCTAATCGCATATAAAGCGCTCATCTGACCAGTCATTGAATATGCGTCAGTAATGTCGGACCCGCACACGAAATAAAATATCCCTCAGTTAGGAAGCGTTCAAAGAAACTCGACCAGATTTGTGTACGGCACCTACAGCTGGCGAGCGTCAGCTAGTGCTTTGGTTTAAAAAATTTGGAACAGGATTCCTTACACTCCCGGCGTCATGCATATAGTTAGAGTTTATCCAGTCTGTCACCAGACGAACCGCACGCTCTCACCACTCCAGAAAACTACGGGATCTTTGCTGTCGCACCGATATCATTAAAGAAGTCGCAGTTTCGCCCGAAAGGCGAAGCATCAATTGCGATAACAAATTTACTAGTAGAGTATACGGATTAAGGATAGTAGTTTTATGGACTGCATAAACTTGGACACATTCGCTTACTAACTGAATTAACAAGCATGGTGTCAGCGCGCTCAAGCATACATGAATAGATCACACTCGATCATCGCAGACAAGCACTGTCAAAACGCTGGCGTGAGCAAGCGCCGCAGCAATAGCGAGCGAAGGTTCATGCAGTCTATCGCTTCAACGGAAACTGAGCGGCGAAAGCACAGCGCATACAAAGGTCAGAGCCGTGTGGAGATCGCTTTCAAGATACGGTGCGCGTGACAGCCCTCAGCCGCGCAAAGTACAAGTACGCAGTTCCTGGCAGAGTAGAAGCCACGCACCCTCCCTCCCGCGCTGCCTACCAGCTTTCCTCCTTTCGCGTGGGAGATTGAGTCGCCAGTTGCCCTTGCGCCCGGTCGCAAGATACGCATTTAGTGCCGCAGCTAAACGTCGCCTCTCCTCTCTCCCTCCCATCCCCCCACGGCCTTTCGCAGGACCGGAGACGTCGTGTTTGCTCTCCGGAGTGCGTTCGCTCTCCGTGAAAGCGCGCGTCCCGCGCTTTCACTCGCACACACAGCATACGGCGCGTGGCGACGAGTTTATCGCCGTTGGACTTTATACGGAACATCACGGCGACGACGACGACGGCGACGGCAGGAATGCGCTTGGAGTGTCCATATAATTGCTCTTGCAATAAAACACATTCCTTCCTCGAACGGTCCGAGAAAGGTCTCCAGCCGACGTTGCGGAACGCTCCTTCTCGGCTGCTTTCGTAACAGCGCTGAAGGCGCGCTTGCTGACAGGTTAGTCTGTTAGTAAGGATTAGTTAATTTTGTTGCCTTGTGTGCATGTTTCACTCTATGTGTTTTGCAATGTGACGTATACCCTGTATCGGTGCTCTCGGACAATAAAAAAGTCCATATGTATTTTATGTACAAGTGCCATTAGCCATTAGGTGCAAGACATGTATTGCATCTCTGACTATGTAGGAATGAATCTTGTATTCCCACTCCGGCTGCAGCCTTTCAAGGCTAGCAGTATAGTTGCAGAAATGTTGCCCACCACCTTTGGACACGGCGCGCCCACTACGAATAGAGAGAGAGAGAGCACGACGTCAAGAATAGACCATAGGACCCCCACCACAGGTTTATCATAAGTGAAGCATGTAAGCTTTGCATGTGCGAAAACACGCACAAGGCATTTCACGCACTACACTGAGGCTGCGTCCCCGATACAGCTTACCCAGTTATTTTGCTCTTTCCGCCACTCTAAACGTGCTCGGTGAGGTGCGATTCGTACGTGCAACATTTGTGATTGTGTTGCGCATGCGAACCGCATTTGCAACACATGCATACGATCCTCCCACGGCACAGGATGAATGATCGATGAGGCTGCAGAAGGTAAAAAAATTGGCTGTGGTTTAGCTCTGGTTAAACCTAGTCGAGTAGCGATAGCTACAGACCCCCTGCTGCGCTTAGGCTTCGCTTGTAGTTAGACACCATCCATACTGCGGCCTCAACTATGGCTCTCCCCTTCTATACTCCCGGTTATCACAGCTGCGGAAAGCGGGGTGTGACGTCATACAAAGGGCGCAGGGAGCGCCCAACGGCTGGAGCGGTGGCCGCGCGGCGACCGCGACGAGGCGAGTTGCCGGGGAATCGAGGCTCGTGGTGTGACGTCACACAGAGGGCGTCACACAGAGGGCGCCACAGCTGGCGCGGCGAGCGCGCCAGCTGTGGCGGTTGCCAGGCAACGGCGGACGCGCGCCTGTAGGAGCGGTGGCCGCGCGGCGACCGCGACGAGCCAAGTCGCCGGAGGATCGAGGCCCGTTGTGTGACGTCACAGTGTGACCATGGCTCAGAATGCAGCGACGGCGAAGAGGCGAAAAGCTGGCGTAATGTAGCTTTCGCTACAAAAGCGTTTCAATTATTCTTTCTGGGGTGATTTACGACAATATTTTTTCACGTCCTATTCCCTATAAAATTAAGAAGTGCTATACTGAGCAGTCGCAGGTTGCAATACCATAGTAAAGCGGTGCATTACTACTAATAAAAAAACACGTGCCAATACCACAATCTGATTATTAGGCACGCCGTATAGTGGAGACGGGATTAATTTTGACCACCTGGGGTTATTTAACGTGCACCAAATGCACGATACGCGTTCTCTTTTTTGGATTACGCCACCATCGGAATGCTACCGCCGCGGCGCGGATCAAATCCACGGCCTCGAGCTCAGCAGCGAAAGGCCATAGCCACCCGCGATGGATAGGAAAATTTCGATTCGCATTTCTCCGCTAACAATCGATTTAGTTTCCTCCCAACAATTGTCGCAACTTCGCAAGTTATTTTTAAAGAGTCTCGCCAATTTACTGATTGCCTTTAATGTCACTTGAACGACAGCCAGACGGACGCAGCGTGTAAAATACTACCGCCCTCCCCGTTGTGTCACAATCCTCTGATCCTCTTCCTCTATATTTCTGATGTAACGTTTATGACTATTTGTGGCCCTGAAGCCCCCCCCCCCCCCCCCCCTCAAAACCTAATGAAGAACTTAGCAGCCGTTCGCCGACCGAAAAAAATTTTTTTAACCGTACCTTGAAAACTCCGTGAGGCAGATGTTTGCGACAGCATTCGTGCCCAGCGTTAAATATTGCCACAACCTAAACGGGTGCGGTTTGCGTGAATCCCCCTAAAATGGCAGACGGCAAGACAAATGCAGGGCGATTGTGTGTGTCGCTGCGCGCTTATTTAAAGAATAGGAGAGGATACAGCGCGACCTGCGCCGCGCGTACCTTTATTTAGATATGTTTTGGCTTTTTGTGCGAGCATTTAATCTCTCGAAAAGTGGTGCGGCGTTGAAGCGCGTAACCGACGTCAGCGTGTTTACGACCGTAGTTTGGAGCCTGGCCAGGGTCTAAACGGGCGAGGCTGTCACCGACTAACAATGGCCGATTCTATCACGACTTCGCTGAAGCGGAAGACGACAGAGTATCAGAAAAGAGAGAGCTTAGATACAAACGAAGTTGCGTTACCTAAACAAATGTGTCGTTACTTCCAAGCGCCAATCGGTACAACGTGAGCTCTGTTCATAGTTGGAAACCCGTGCAGCCCTTGCAGCCCTGTCAACATGCACCGAAATGTCAGCACAGCAGCGCTCCCGTGTCACTCCCAACAGATCAGGGTCGTCGCAACTACGAGTCTTACGTCTGAATAGCTGTAACTTGCAACAAGATGTATCGCTATACAGAGGGGCCCGGGGTTGCGTAGACGCGGGTGAATCTTGCGACAGCAAAAAAAAGTCATCCTCCATATGTTTGTAGCTATAAGAATATTCGATTTCGGAATCATACTAGGTTACCGCAGAAGCTGCGGCCGCGCTCAGTAACCCTAGGAACAGTCAAAGTAGTCACAAATTGGTTTGCAAGTATGTAGCATTTAAAGTTGTATTAACCATGTAAGAGTAGTGCATTATACTGTCATGGACCAGAAGGTAAGATAATGCTTACTTACGCCAAGACGTCTGTTGTATGCAATAGTATGGAAACTTGGGCGATTTGGTGGAAGTTCGTATTTGACAAACAGCAGCACTAATCAAACGGGGACGAAAAGAAGAGTATCACAACACAAGCGCTGACTTTCAACTAAAAGTTTGTTGGAAAACGACACGAATAGATAAACAAACGACAACCTGGCTACGATAAAAAGCCGTGCATGAGCAGCGGAAACCAGCCGGGTGCAACAAAAGTCATGTCACGTAGACAAAACACGTGCGTCAAAACAAAAAACGATGATGAAAACGATGAAGCTAAGTCAGTTGATAAATGTAGCATAGCTGTGGAATATTTCTTAGAAATGTGATCGTTTGATTTGCGGTCGACATTTGTTGAGTGTAACGGGAAGATGTTTGTGCAAAAGTCAGGCGTTTTTCTTCCGTCAAGGGTGGCCCCAATGCTAAGGCTTTTTTTTTTTTCTTAGTCGCGTAGACAAGTGCGTCGCCAAAAATTTAGGTAAATTCTCTTTCACGGTTTTTAGGTACGTTGATATTGTAGCGTCCACCGACGCTGCTATGCGGGGACGCTAAGGTCGGCGCTCTCGGCCGGCGCTTTGGGGCCGGCTGCGGATGGCGAGGAGAATAAAGTTGGGCGGCGCGTGCTAACGGCGCAAGCACGACACGCGCCAGTCCGTTCTAAAAGCCTGCTGAGCTAGTCTCCTTGTTCTGGCGCTCCGCTGCGTTCCCGACAATATCTCTCTAATCACCACGGGAAAAGTGACCAAAACTGTAAAATTGTTTATATTTTAGAGATTTTCTGGGAATCTGTCTATGGTTTAAAATTTACATTTGAGTTACCTATATACTAACGGTGAACTTCAATTGCAAATCAGACTCAGGCTTCCGGAATCAGACCCCAGCTTCACTACACGCCCCACATCATCGGTGGGGCGTGTAGCGTCTGTGACAAGGAGGTTATATAACACTTAGATTAGGTATATAACCTCCTTGGTCTGCGACCGCCTCTGGTTCTGATCGTACATCTTCATGGTGTCACCTTCCGCACATGAGGCGGTCCACGAGCGAGTGCTTCCTCGGGAGAACGTAAGTTCGTTCGGGCTTTGCGCCACGTGCAGGGGAGAAATGCTTTACATTGTCTTAGATAATCATCGAGAATGGTTTGTGCCGTAATTTTTTTTTGAATTTGATGTGTTTTCTGTTTGTTTTGTTCTGAGTTTTTTCGGTGCATGTGTTTATTTTAATGCGAAAGCATTACATGCCCCATTAGGCGAAAGTCCGGCGACGACGTGACCGAGCGATGGTACCAAAAATGGCTGACGGCGCAAATAGTAAAAACAGTTCAAGAATGCTCGGATTCACGTCATATTTCTCTGGGAGGTTCCTGCAAACAAAGTAAATTACTGGTTTTGAAAAGAAATTTGGTACATTTCGGTCTGGGTGGGAATTGAGCCCGGGCCTCCGGAGTGCGAGACGAGCTCGCTTCCCCAAGCCACGATGGCTCTTTTTTTTTTCTTTTTTATTGCATGAAATTATGAGAAGTGTCATGCAAAATTAGGTACATTACCTTCCCTTTCGCGACATTTCGCGTGACCAGCGCTGGAAGCGTCGGCGGCTATGACCGACAGCGTTCCTGGCATGCCACAAACGCAGGCGGGCTAACCAAGGTTGGCACTATTCTAGTACACTGTAGTTGGCACAGTGCCAAGGACGCTGCTGCTTGCCGACGCCGAACGCGTTGGAGGCTAGCCGCTCGATATCAATCGGCCCGCTTCACTGTGTCAAGCTTTGCGCGGCCTAGTGCAAGTTTTTGATAGTTTTTGTAAGATGTCCCAAAAATAAAATGCGTCATGAAAAAGAATAAAGCAATGTTCTATTGTCTTGGGTTTGTTGCAAAGTCTACAATTTGCATTCGAAGGCACATAAAATCCTTTTTCGTGAAGCCATGTTTCAACTGGCAGCGTGTATGTGTGCAGCTTAAAGAAAAATGTTTTCGCTGCTGGCGCTATACACATTTGGCAAAGGACATCTTGACCAAATAGAGACGGATACGGCGTTCGATACATAGGTTCAGAGAACAGGTTATGTACAAGTGCTATATTTAGCAACGTTCGATCAATGTTAAACAAATATTGTAGAGTGAATGTGGCTTTTAAAAATTAAATAGTGTTCTTTTAGGAAACCTCATAACGGCAATTTTTGAGCAAACTTTGTCGTGACAATAAGAACAGAGAGGTGTGAAGCAAGACGTGCTCGATTAACCGCAAGAAGGAATGAATGACGAACATTTCTAATGTAAAATAATCGCATGACCGACGGCTCCAGAACGGTTCTGGCTGACTAAAGGTCTGCCTCGTGCCTGCGTGATTGCACACGTCACGTCGGAGCCATCTGGCTGACTAAAGGTATCGCCATAATATTTTCGCATTCCCAGACGTGTTTCTGCCGAATTTTTTTCTAAGTGACATGACATTCGTTGCAGCCGGCAGCTTTCAGCTGAGCATACATGGCTTTTTATCGCAGCCAGGTTGGCGTTTGTTTATACATTCGCATCGTTTTCGAATAAGATTTTACTTAAATGTCAGCGCTTGCGCTGTGATCCTCCTTTCATCATCCTCGCATATTCATAGCGCTGCTCAACCTATCGTATGAGTTGCTCATTGGGCAAGGCTCAAGAACGCAATTATACACTGGATGAACCAGAAGCTAAGCGCTAACACGTCACGGAATATTTATAAACTTGAAGCGTCCGAGCGTGATTAACGATCAATGAGATCATATACGTTTGAGGTATGCTGCCTGATTCAACTCCAATCCAAGCCAATGACAAGACAGTCCGTCGGTAGCACTGACAGAGGAGTCGCTCTTAAGTCAATCGTAAGCGGCCCTAAGACGAAACGTCACATCTCGACAAGCGAAGAACGCGCCCCGCAACCGTCAGCCCTGTCCGTGGAGAAAGTATTAAGATTAAGAAAAGTGGTATTAGGCTGACTACAGCATCCAAACACACAAAGCTCTCGCGCAGAATTGCGTGTGTCTCGCGACGCGCCCAGCAACTCGGGTTAAGCGAGAAAATGTGCTCTTAGCGAAGAAATTCCTAGCACAAAAAAATGGGCCAGAGAGCCAAAGAAAGCTTAAAAAGCTTAAGAAAGAAGCCTTAAAACGGACAAATGGCCAAATTAGTCAATTCGGTTTATTAAAAGAATCATACGCTTGAATGCGTAAATTTTTTACAGTGAGGATATGTAAGCATCGTTTGTTATGTTGCTGAATTCCGTCGAGAACAAAGCCGATGACCGAGACACTTGCAGCGGTTAATTAAATTATGGGGTTTTACGTGCCAAAACCACGACCTGATTATGAGGCACGCCGTAGTGGGGGACTCCAGAAATTTGGACCGCCTGGGGTTCTTTAACGTGCACCTAAATCTAAGTACACGGGTATTTGCAGCGGTTGTACAGATGGCTATATACGTTTACGCCGACTCGTTGCATGTGTGCTGCCCTGTGTTGAGATATGTCGGGTGATGACGTACAGAAGTCAGCGGAAGACCTGGAGAGAAACCGCTTCTGCTTTAGAAAAAAAAATAACAGAACAAAAAAAATAACAAACCTCGCTTAAGCAGAATTATTTTCAATCATAGATGCGTATTGTTCGCGGAGCCTAGAGTCACTGTATATGGTACCAAAGGTAACCTTCAATAGCTTATACAGGAACTCTAGTGGAGCCCACCCTGCCCATTGCGACCTGTGGTTCGTTCACCACCATTTTAGAAATGCATCCCTTGCCCCAGAAACCTGCAGCAAAGCGCTACATATGCTGATTGTGTGTGGCCAGCGTATACTTATGCTATCAGCGCAACTTGCAAGATCGGCGGTGATTCCCGGAGAGTATGCGCTGCCTGTGTACCAACCGCATGCAGCGCGGCACGAAGGTTTTGCTGTCTTTTCAGTTCCTCACTCCAATTGCCGCTGTAATATGTAGTCATTTATACACCGTTTCAGCAGCCTGATAAGGATACGCAGTCCTTATAAAGCAAGAAGTAAGAGGAACGCCGATGAGTATTCATGCGTAGACTGTTGCGTAATAAAAGTGTATCGCGTTTAAATGGAACAAGAAAGAGAGTAGGTTGGAAAAAATCCTCAATTGCAGAATCGCCCGGAAATCACCAGAACGAGCTATCCGCACCTAGTTCAGTCCTTTAATTCTTACGACTTCAAGGACACCATCGAAATGGCGTCCGTGCAACGAAATTTGACGTCTTCTGTGTAAAACACAGTACTTGCGACATGCGAGGTAGCTGGAAATATTGAGAAGGAAAATAAGGAGTGTCGAAACGTGAAAGCGCACAATTAGTTTTGTATCATTTCGTATACGCGCACATATTGATTTGTCTGCCCGGGGAGCGCAGCCAGGGCCCGAGCACTCATCAAGACTGCCCTGCAGAACCCAGAGCTCGCGTCCTTTGTCGACGCGGCGCAGTATCCCAGATCAAACTCGTACGCGGCCACGGTGGTTGACCCCCAGGGCAAACTCCTGAACGCAGCGTCCATCCAACACTCGACGGCGTCCGTCGCAGAGCAAGTCGCAGTGGCGCTGGCTCTGTGCGATCCCGGGCGCACCCAGATCTTCACAGACTCCAGGTCGGCGGCGATGGCCTTTCTCGCCGGCTCGGTCTCGGCCGAGGCTGCGGCGGTGCTTAGGACCCGCAAGCCAGGCACGGTCCGTCACGTCATCACTTGGTTCCCGGCTCACATGGGCCGGAACGTCTCTCCCGGCTCGATCAACCCCAATGAGCTGGCCCACGACCAGGCGCGAGGTCTCGTCAACCGCGCCGGTCTGAGGGGCCCGGCTTCGCAGGGGATCGACCGGACCACGGACCCGCTGCTAACTTTTCACGACATCACGGCTCACTACCAGCTGGGACGCAGGCAGTTCCCGGCTCCTCACCCGAAGCTCGGCAGACCCCAGGCCTCGGTGTTGAGAATGCTGCAGACGGGCTCATTTCCGTCTCGATCTAGGCTGAGCCACTACACTCCGGGTGTGGATCCCCGCTGCCCCGACTGCGGCGAGGAAAGGTCCACCTTTAATCACATGCTGTGGCAATGTTCAGCATTGCACCACTCGCCTTTTAACAGGCAAGAAGACTGGGAAGAAGCCGTCAAGAGCGACGACCTTTCAATCCAGCTTCGGGCTGTCCAAAGGGCCTGCGAAAGGGCCGAAGATCACGGTCTTCCGCCCCCGGTGCAGGTGCGGCCCGCGACTACGACATAGTCCCTTAGGACAAAATAAAGTTTCTTGTCTGTCTGTCTGTCTGTCTGTCTGTCTTCTGTCTGCCCGGGGACGGCCAAATTGTGAGTGAGTGAGTGAGTGAGTGAGTGAGTGAGTGAGTGAGTGAGTGAGTGAGTGAGTGAGTTAGTGAGTGAGTGATGGAGTGAGTTAGTGAGTGAGTGAGCTTGGGAGTGAATGGTAGTGAGTGAGTGAGTGAGGAGTGAGTTGAGTGAGTGAGTGAGTGAGTGAGTGAGTGAGTGAGTGAGTGAGTGAGGAGTGAGGCGGGTGGGTGGGGTGAGTGGAGTGAGTGAGTGAGTGAGTGAGTGGAGTGAGTGAGCTGAGTGGAGTGGGTGGGTGAGTGAGTGGGTGAGTGAGTGAGTGAGTGGGATGGGTGGGTGAGTGAAGTGAGTGAGTGAGTGAGTGAGTGAGTGAGTGAGTGAGTGAGTGAAGTGAGTGAGTGAGTGGTGAGTGAGTGAGTGAGGGAGTGAGGGAGTGATGGAGGGTTGAGCCGGGTTGGTTGGGTGGTGATTGAGTGCGTGAGTGAGTGAGTGAGTGAGTGAGTGAGTGAGTGAGTGAGTGAGTGAGTGAGTGAGTGAGTTGCCAAATTGTCTTCGGTGTACCCACGCACCAAAAAATAACGTCTTGTCTGAAAGCGTGTGTGCTTCACCGCGAGATAAGAACAAAAATAAAGCGCTCGTCCTTGTGTCTTTTCGTTTCTTCCTCGATCTTAAGCGTTCGCGCTTTCACACAAGATGTTTTAACACCAAGTAGCCTGATCAGTTACGCTGCAATATCACACTTCAGCTATAATGGCGATAGGAGATTGTTATGACATCTTGAAATATTAATGTAGCCTAAACAAGACGAGGATACTTGAAGAATCCGACGCCGCGCTAGCGCCGTCTCTGAGTGGTTATGGACTCATCTCGTGTTCTCATCTTGTTGCGCTACAACAAATATTCACAAATCACGAACTTGCAGACTCTAACGATTTCTTTCAGTTCTTACCGGCATGGTCTTGCGCAAAGATCTTTCGTGCACAACTCAACTGGCTACCTTTATTCATGATTAACGCTTAAAACTGTACCGTAAACAACATACTGACGCTATCTTAGATTTCGCGAAAGCATTTGCTAACGTCTCTCGCCAGCTCCTTCTGATTAAACTTTCTAACCTAAATATTAACGTTAATGTTCTTAACTGAATTCAGGCTTTCCTGAGCAATCGTTCCCAATTTGTCTTTGTCAATGAGCACATTTCTACCCCCATCCCAGTTACGTCCGGTGTCCACCAGGGGTCAGTACTGGGACTTTCGTGGTTTATAATATACACAAGCAACTTAGCTCTACATGTGTCCATGTCACGTTCGTATGTTCGCGGACGACTGCCTCATTTATCGCACTATCACTGATTCTTCTCAGCAACAAGCTATTCAAAATTAGTTTAACAGTATTCAGGAATGACGAGAACACTGGCTCATGACACTTAACCGCAGTAAATGTAAATCAATATATTTATCGCGTCGTCGTAACCACCTATTTTTCCCTACACAGTGGGTAATCTCAGCTTGGAAGCACTCGAATCACATAAGTACTTCAGTGTCACCTTGTCACATGATTTAACCTGGTGCACGCATGTCTCCAACATGGCAGTGTCTGCAAAGAAAAGAAGTCTGACGATTACGATACTCCCTAATGCGAAATTTGAGCGCAGCTGTATACGTGTTTTCATTCCGCGATATAGAGTGCGTTGAGCGCCTTCGCAGAGGGAAAGATCGTATGGGAACGCTGGCATGATGAGCGGCCTCGGAGCCAGCTGTGGAAGAAGACAACCACGAACGCGCGAGCAATGGCAGGAGCGCGTTCGCGCGGTTACGACAAGGGACGCCAACGAGCCAGCTGTCGAAAACGACGACGACGAACGCGCGAGCAGTGGCACGAGCGGGTTCGCGCGGTTACGCCGAGGGACAGCGACGCCCAACCTAGGGACGGGCGCCTAAGCGCTGCGCTTTAAACCACTGGGCTTTGTAAAACGCCATTTACGTCATGCGCCTCACCACTTAAAGCTGCTGGCTTACAAGTTGCTTATCAGACCGAAGCTTGAATATGCCGCTGCCACCTGGAGCCAGCATCAAATATAACATTTGAAGCAGTACAGAATTAGTGCGACTCGGTTTATTGCTTCGTTTTACTCGCACCATACCAGCGTATTGTTCTTAAAACCAGAATCCGCCCTATCCACTCTGGCGCATCACTGTCACATTGCCACTCTATAGAGACCTGCTTCATAAGTTTCTTTAGAGCGCCCGTTATGGTCCAAGTCTTATCACCCCACCAGTGCGCATATATCATCGCACGGGCCATGCTGCTGTTCAAGACGCCCAGCCACGCACCCGCACTGCTACATTTTCCGCCTCCTTCTTAGAGGCGGAAAATGGCCTTAGAACGGAACGATCTTTACCACAGTATTGTCGCCATTACTTCCCCGTCAACCTTTTAGTGGAATGTAAAAGGTGGCCTAAAATTAAATTCAGAGGTTTTACGAGTCAGAACCACGATCCCAGCATTATATTGACCATCTGTCGTTCTTTAACTTGCATCTAATGCAAGGTACACGAGTCGCTAGTTGTATTCCGCCCCCATCGAAATGCGATCACCACGGCCGGAATCGAAGCCGCGACCTCAAGCTCGGCAGCGCAATGCCATATTCACGGGGCGGGCTACCGCGGAAATCAACAGATTACCTGTCACGTTGATACCATGTGGTTCACATTGTTAAATATTTCTGTGTATCCACCCCTTATGTAATGCCTCTTAGAGGAGTCCTTAAGGTAATAAAGATGAACTGGAGGGAATCAGTACTTCAGCTATACAGTCTAATGCAGCAAATTATAGTCATTGTGCCGTGACGAAAACCGCAGAGTGGACATCGCCTGATTCCAACGATTGTGAAAGGAAAGAACCAAAAAAGGGCGCCCAAGTCGTACGTCAAAAAGCTTATTAAATACTCATGAGGACGAAAGATAGCGATGAATCCCCCTTCATACGCTCACTAAACTTTGGAAGGCGCGGCTTTCCTCGAAGGCTGAGGAAGCGCTAAATGACACCCGGTATGCCGCGCACCGTAGCTTTCACTGCGCGCATACTTTCGCTTCCTGCTTGACCCGGCTACGAACGTGATGTTGCCACAATCCTTTGGTCACGTAGCCAACACGCGCTGATACACCCGAAGGCCAGCGAATGCGGTCAAGATTTTGCTTGCTTGGTATAGGGAAGGAAGATGGAGCGCGGATCGTCCGCTTCCTCGTGTGCAGTAGGCTATGTTTATGGTCACACGTTTAAAACGCTGGCCCTCGTTGATGATTATGCGACGAAACGAAGGCACGTGTCTAATGTTACTCTGATTGTACGTACGTAGCGAACCTACTCGCGATATTTGGTGGAATTTCGAGCCTCTCATGCCGGTTCACATGCAGTTCGCGGACGAATGACAAACTCTCGGTACTGTAAACAGACACAGTTCCCGCAGCCTTGTGAAAACTCGCATCTGGCATTGAAGATGCTCACTTGCATCTAACTGAATCAAGCTAGAAAAGTGATTCATTTTGAGCATAAAACTCCTTACATTCTGTGCAGCTTGCAGTGGTATCAGCTCATATCGGTCGAAAACAAAACGGTTGCAACGGACACTTTCGTCGTTCGTGCTTTCTGAGTGCGTGGCTCGACGCACGTATTATTCCGTTAGTTCGACGAAACGGGTTTATGTTTGTCGTGAGGATTCCCGTAGCATGAAAGTGAGACGTTTATCGCCACAATCTTAAGGCTTGTTCTATCCGACACTATCGACTGCACAATCGACGTGCTTGTGACATTCGCACCGGTGTCAAATGAACAACTGGTCAGTTATCACCGTCTACGTGACTGCGTGGCCTCTGGTAACTCCTACGACGACAGGTGCAACGTCTTGGTAACGAGTTCGCCAACCCAGCAGAGTCTACGTGTTGATCGAGGCGTGCGCGGCTGTAAGGTGGCGTCTTGACCCGTAATACTGCAATGATGGCTCGTTGTGACCCCGTTCGCCTCGTCCAACCCCGATAGGGTCCGGATACTCGCCGAACCAGATTACACAATTTGCAGCGGTCTCCGTTTAATGCATCTAAAGTGAGAGAAAGATTAGAAATAAATAAACGAATTCCTCTTCGAAGAGAAGTGCGATGCCCTGCGCCAACGGGACTAGGAGACAGAAAGAGCCACTCATATACATAGTGCCCCCTTTGTCAAAAGCCTACAGACCATACATCGGGTGCTACCGAAGGTCATGTGGAAGGTTTTCTGCATGGCATCCACTGCGTTAGAAGCGTACAATCAAGTTACGTTTGTAACTTAGAGACTGTTTCTTCTATTTAACGTTTTTTTTTAGTATAGCGTGACCTGCTGTGACCTGCAGTGACCGGCCCTGCTGTGTGTGACCTGTACTGTGTGTTTTACTTTATTCTTTGAGATTTGTCATCTTGCTCTTTCTTTGCTTTTTCCTCCCCTTCTTCCTATCTTCCATTTCGATGTTTCTGTCTCCTCCTTTCTGAAGAGTAGGCAGGCACAACGTTGTGCCCCTTCTGGTGGCAGTTGCCAGCCTTGCTCCTCGCTTTCCCTTTCCTGTCAAATGTATATGTATTCAAATGAAATAATAATACGCCTGAGCATACATTTAGTTGGCATTGAACAGGCTTCCGAGATAGAGTCAACAGGATTTTATACAAGCCTTCTGTTGGCTCCGACATAATGCAGGCGGTCGCTTTGTGCACACTTATTACAGAAACACTGAGGTTCACTTCAATATTGGGGCATCGTGCGCTGAATGGTACGTAGACTGCCAGCATGACGCCCTGATGTGCCTCGCTGTCCGCGTTGTCTTTTTCCGCCTGTCTAGTGCTACTCTAAAGTGCGCTACTCTAAATAATGGCGCCTTCGGTGGCTTGCCTGTAAGTTTCAGCTTTTAGAACCACCGTCAAAGCAGCCGCAGTGGCCGAGGCCTCGCCCGCGAGCCTCACAAGGCTACATGATCACCTAGCACCAATAACTTACTCCTACTTCTCATTCATTCATTCATCACACTATTTCTCATTTTCCCTATCTTCAACTTTTCATTGTGCCATTTTCTTCCACTTCGCCGAATTCTTGACCTGCCCCTGCTTCAGCCTCCTTGGTTTACTAGATCGCGCCATCACTTGTCGCGATGCACAAATCAACAAAAACGCCTTTAGGTTTCTTAAAATCCAAACGCCTATAATCTAAATGACGAATTGAGATGGACTGATTGCGTGAATGTGTATGTGGCGTGCGTGCTGGGAACATCTCCCGTTCTGCCCGTCTTTCAGTCCCCTCTATCCCCTTTTCCAGTGCAGCGTAGCCAACCGCGCCCACCTGGTTAACCTCCCCGCCTTCCCGCTTTCATATATATATATTCCGAATTATTTTAGATCAATCTCGTTGCCTCTTTCCACTAGACTCAAATCGTCCTTGACATCTCGCAGCTACAGCTCTGTTTTCTCCTCAATACGTGGCAAAGCTGCCCTTGCGTTTAAAATGTACCAAATATCACCCAAATCAGGACACTTCTCACGCATATTGGCACTGTTTAAGCAGATGCCGCCTACTTATTCGCCCTGTCCCTGAGCCTTAAAGAGAAATTTCTCGCCGAATTTAATCTCTTTCACCTATAAAGCACGTACCTCGTGCCATGCATGTACCTCCATGCATTTGCCTCTGCCCTGATGCCGCCTCCAGATAAGAGCGGAGGGCGTGTCTAATCACCCTCCTCACTCGTCCAAGCGTTCTTATACGAACATTCACTTTCGTTTCTTAATTAATTAAATTATGGGGTTTTAGGTGCCAAAACCACGATCTGATTATGAGGCACGCCGTAGTGGGGGACTCCGGAAATTTGGACCACCTGGGGTTCTTTAACATGCACCTCAACATAGTGGCGATGCACTATACATCGCATAAGTGTTACTCGCCGGCTGGAAAAAGCTTCAGAAATATTGAACTTTGATTTTTTTTATAACTTTGTGTCGTCGATGTACGTGTGCGTGTTTTCCTGTATTTCTTTATTCTTAATATAGAAACCGTCGCCACAACACATCCAAAAAGACTCCCGCTCACTTTCGATTCCATAAACCAAAAAGGGTAAGGCCTGCTCAAGGGCGAAGCTATTCATTGTCCCTAGTCACAGAGCATGCGTCTGTGACTCTTCGTTCTCTTTACGATGGCTCGATAGATATCTGGTGACCTTAGCATGCCGTAATCGTTAACGACATCTATCGGCAAGATCACATTGAATATGTAATCGCTCCTCGTTTACAAACGCAGACCCTGGGACACTTCCGGTGGGATCTTGCGTTCACAGCATTCGCCGTACTTCACGGCCACCCCGCTGTAAATGGGCATAACATTACCGTTGCGCTGGGACTGTTAGGCCAGCTCTTATTTGCCCGCGGCGTGCGTGCGCAGACAGTACCTTGAACTGGCACTGACAACAACGGTACAACGACATCATCGTCGTCATGGCCAACCTAGCTAAGTTGAATGAAGGACAAACGGCTCACCCGCAAGTCTCAGATTACCTTTCTCTTACATAAGCCGAACGTATACCCATGCGACCGCAAGTTATATAATCGCATCAGTGCATCTGATCTTCTGCCACTTCCTACTGCGTCTCCCCTACCTTGGGAGCCATTTAGTTAATCCAAATGTATAAACAACCGGTTATCTGTTCCACGCATAATATGCCCTGCCCAACAACGCATCTCAGCTATGTGTGCACCTGCGTTTTCTCTCGATGCAATGCTGCCGTATTTTTATCTCTTAACGTTATGCATATATTACGTTTTCATCTCTTTTCATCTCTCGTTGAACGGCTAGCAGCGGCAATTGTACCTTAAAACGTAATCTCTTTTCTCACAATCATCGCCCTCGTCCATGGAAGCGAAGTAGAAATTTTCAGGTTACTTTCACTAACCTCTCGAGCAACAAATCCAAGGTCGATGTCGAAGCCGTAAAACTAGCAAGGCCCAGCGGCATAGCGGAAGATTTTCTAGAGTGGCAAAAAGGCTGCTGGCACCGCCATGTGAGAGGGCGTAGTGCAGATATGGGACCAGCATCTCATTACAGAAAGAGCTATATCGATTGATCAGTGTGCGGCAGGCTTGTTATTTTTGGGGGCTTCCAATCGCACACACTGCGAAGCCGTAATTGCCATAACTTATACAACCGCTTACCGGCCAAGGAAAGGGGCGCTTCAGTTTCGACGCGAAAAGGTCCGCAGGAGTATATCCAGCGACCCATGCCTATGACTGCTGGCCCTGAGATCGAATCTGAAACGCGAGATATGCAGCACACACATGGCTTCGCGACAGCGAGCTTTCTCTCATTCTCGCCAGACACGCCCAAGTTCAAAAGCAGCGAAAGTAGCGATAACGAAGAAAAACAATGGTGAAGTTGATGATCAACTGATTGGCCCGCGACGCTATTTGCCTCGTATGTCGGTCACGAGTTCATCGATTGAAATGTAACCATTAAAAGCGCGAAACTCCTGCTGATGTGAAACTTTTACTACAGAGTTGGTTTTGATGAGCCGTGACTGCGCTAGTAAACCTTGTTTGACCTATGTGTCGGTAATGAGCAGTTGTAATTAACAGAAAAGCACGTCAAAATATTTCGATGTACTATGTAATTTGACGTTCTATGTTGACTTCGCTATGCTACGTGAAACAATCTTTATGTTTACCACCAGTAGTAGATGTGCAGCTTCATTTCTTTTTCAATACTTTCAATTCTTTTTATGTGACAAGGAGTAACCAACACCACTTTCTGATGCCCTCCCCTTACGCATGTTAATAAAACTCTGGTAAAGGACAGACTAAGGGAGTTGAAATATTCATTAGATAAAACTGGATGATCCAATAGTTAACTTGTGACGACAACGAGGAAGTAAATATATTTTTTAAATACGTCCTCATCGGTGGCGATGGTTCACAGGCAGAAGCACTAGCCCGAAAGCACTCAAGAATTGGAACAACATAACTTCTTATTCGGCGTACCTTCGCGAATGCTATCATCCCTTTTATAAGCGAGATAGACAATTTTGACCAGATCTTTTCTTCCAAAGTCAGCGAACCGCCGGTGACGACATACTGCATATTTGCATTTCGCAGTGCTAGTGCCTGAATTCTAATCTAAGCTATAGTGATTGTTATAAATAACAAGGGCGGCATCTTGCACGCAGTTTTAGTAGACAGTAAGCCACCATGTTCACCATGCTCGCGTTCAATATGTTCTGCATATCATAGAAAGACGTCCATCCGAAATCCCCACTTCCTCCCCATTCTGAAACGTGCTACAGCACGGGAGCGCCACTTAATAGGTAATTGTGTGCAACTCTGTGCCCTTGAGCATAACCTCCGAAACTTTCAGCGAGCGCAGAAAATATGCTACGCATCTTGAAGGCCATTGCTGTACCACACGCGCAGTCGTCGTGTGGTATACTTCAAACGACGTTCCCGGGTATACAAAAAAAAAAAAAATGACGGTAACCGTGCGTTATAGCCATTTTTTTTTTTTTTACTTGAAACATCGCCGCATGTGGATCAGGCGATACGCTTACGTGTTTCTATACAGCACGCTTTTCCCGTTGCAAATCATTCAAGCGTCGACACCCCCAACCCCGTAGACCCATCTATCCTGCGCGTGACCCCATGTCCAAGGAACAGGACTTTTAAAGGAAGCAGCTGCGCTTGCTGTAAGATATTTGCAACGAAGCTGGGCCGTTTCTATAGTCTTTTTTTTTTTCAGGTGGAGCGCGAAGAGATATTAAAAGTACGAGAGCTTAGTATATGGGCGTACTTTGTCACGCGGCAGTGCGATTGTTAAGCGTATACGCTAAGGAAGGTTCGTTGGGAAACTTTGCATCACTTAAGAGGAGAGACTGGAAATTGACTTTCGTGACCTGGGCTTGCTTCCTTGTACAGATAAGCGGCAGCATGGCGTGTCGCACGAAGAAAAAAGTAAGTCGTAAAGTCCAGTGCGCGTCACAGAATGTTCGGAATATATGCGTGTATCCTGGGCCTGTATAATGTGACGATGCCTTTCGTTAGATTTTATTTCACTTTTATCGCCCACCGCTCACGACCGGTCGATCCTGGTGTTAACGAAGGCGGATCGCTGTTCGGACCACTGAGAAGCGCCAAAAGGAAAAGAAATGGAATAGAATCGTCACGTAATTCCGACCCTGCGTAACTTTACCAAAAGAGGTATCAAAATTTATTTTCGGCTTAATTCTAGCGGATTAAATGTTTACCTAATTTTGCTGGCCAAAATCAACTTCGAGATTTTTTTTTCCCGAGAATTGCCGAGGGCTGAAGAAATTTGTTCACTCAAAACTTACACTTGCATCGCAACCGATTGAGAGGTTTCTGGCGTTTTTCTTGCATCTATAATTCTCATTTTCTATATCTATAATTCTATAATTCTCATTCTATCTATCTATAATCTATAATCTATAATTCTCATTGAGGTAGAGCGCAAGAACTCTCGTGTACGTATAGATTCAGGCATCCGTTAAATATCCTCAGGTTAGAGCACTGCACGGGCCGATTTTTGCGGCCCGGGCCCGGCCCGGGCCCGTTTTTACAATAGGTGGCCCGCCCGAGCCCGATCAAAACTTTTATGGCGAGACCCGGGCCCGGCCCGGGCCCGGAAATAATCTACGTTACCCGCCCGGCCCGGCCCGCCACCCCTTTACCTTAAGCCCGAGCCCGGCCCGAGCCCGACTCGAAACCGGCCCGAACCCGGCCCGAGACCAAAAAATACATGTTTTTCAGAGTTGAGAAGCCCGAGAATAACTCGCAGAAAGCCCGAGCCCGGCCCGGGCCCGCGTCAAAAAACCCGAGCCCGGCCCGGGCCCGGGTCAAAAAGCACACGCCGTGCTCGAGCCCGGCCCGAGCCCGTGAAAAAACTCCTCTACCCGGCCCGGCCCGGCCCACGGGCCAGGCCGGGCCCGGGCTTTCGGGTAAGCCCGAGCCCGTGCAGTGCTCTACCTCAGGTATCCGATAATAAGTATACGGAACAAGTTCACTACGGTGTGCTACTTAGCCTAAGTTAGTGCATCTTGTGTGCGATAAACGCCAAGAAGTATTGCCATTTCCCTATAGTAGTCACCTTTGTATGTTCTTGTGTGCGATAAACGCCAAGAAGTATTGCCATTTCCCTATAGTAGTCACCTTTGTATTTTTTTCAATCCATCATCTCCTTTTCCCCCGTGCAGGGTAGCCAACCGGTCGTTCGTCTGATTAACCTCCCTGCCTTTCCTCATTTTCTCCAACCCGTTCTCCTTCGAATAGCGCACTTTCCTGTACGCCGTTCGTAATTTATTTTTATTCATTCGCGACACTGAGTAGCAACTAAAGCCGGTGGGCGTCGTGTACACAATTTTGCCCAAATAGAATAAACATTCCATGCTGCATGGTACAGGAGGGGAAAAAAAGGTCATGTTAAGTATGAGTGGTGCTCAAAACACGGCAATCATGACGTATTTTCGGCTCCTGCCAATCCCTTCCGCCGCTTGCAATATACACCAAAGTATAGCCTTCGAAATGAGCTTTTGTTGCTCAGGGAGAGCCGTCGCTAAAGGTTAGAGTCACTGGAGGTGAGAATTAGACGCCACCTCTTGCAAGAATCCCAAAGCAACACTTTTAGTTAGTAAACTGTACTAGTACATCATGAATGTATTATTACCGAAGTTATACCACCAATGCATATAAGTTAGCGTAGTTGCTTCTGAAGATGCGCAACTATTACGCATAAGAAGAAAGACAATGTATTACGACGAGGTAATGCGAGTGTGTTAGGCGACGTGATCTGTGTTTTTGTTTGAACGCGATGGAGTTAAGGGCCCCGTGTCGCACAAAATCCGGCGACGGCGTCGGCGTCGGCTTTGGCGCCCGCGGCCGATAAAATCATCCCCAACCACGCAGGCCCACCAAATATGTTTAGGTATGCCACACCATTCCATCACTAATGTTGCTCATACCTTGTCTTGCATTCTTGGCAAAGCTATTCCTCGTAATTTTGAAAATCACAATCCAGAAACAAATGTAACGATGTAACATCAATCACTTAAAGCGGAACTGCGAATTAAAACGGTGGCAGCCCGGGATTTTTACTATAAACACACCCTGCCGAATTTACTTAAAACTAACCCGCGTAAGTTCTGGTCCTCTATTTCACCTCCAGATTTCTCGTCCAATTCATTTACATTCAATGGTCAAAATATTACTGATCCACTTGAAATTTCAAAGACGTTGAACAGTTATTTCAAATCAGTTTTTAGTATAGATAATCTTGAGGTTCCCCCTTTCGATCACATTACAGATACTTCCATAGATGATGTCGAAGTGAGCGAGGAAGGTGTTTTAAATCTTATTCTAAATCTTGTTTCAAAAAAGAGCGCAGGCGCGGATGACATTCCAAACTCATTTCTTTTACGTTACTCCTTATGGACTTGCATGTACCTTACCATTATCTTTAAAAACTCCTTGTCAACTTGTCTAGTCCCAAATTCATGTAAGGTTGCTAAGGTTCTCCCGTTATACAAATCTGGTGATAAGCACATTTTAACAAATTATAGACCAATTTCATTAACGTCCCAATGTGGCAAGTTACTAGAGCATATCGTCTATAAACATATAGCCGGGTTTCTTGAGTCTAACAACATCTTGTCTGCTTCTCATCATGGTTTCAGAAGAGGCCTCAGCACAGTCTCTCAGCTCGTAGAATTTGCCCATGACGTAGGCCAGTCTCTCGATATCGGTGATCAAATTGACGCATTGTTTATCAATTTTTCAAAAGCCTTTGATACAGTAGTTCATACCAAACTCTTGCATAAACTTCAAAGCATTTTAAATAACTCCAGTATTGTAAACTGGTTATCCAGCTTTCTCTCCGAACGGTCACAGTATGTACTTTTTAACTCTAGTAAGTCCCCGACAGTAGGTGTATCGTCAGGCGTACCTCAAGGCTCCGTGCTCGGCCCTCTCCTCTTCTTAATTTATATAAATGACCTCCCTTCTATTATTTCCTCAAAAATTCGTTTATATGCCGATGATTGTGTCATATATCGTGTCATTAAATGTGAATCAGGTCATGTCGCTCTTAACACTTGTTTTGAAAGGTTTTGTAGCTGGTGCAATAGTGGCAGATGACCATCAACTTCAGCAACTTCACCATCATTTTCAAGGCGTCGTTCTATATCTCATTTCATATACTCCTTTAACAGTCAATCTCTAAACAGAGTTAACCAATATAAATATTTGTGAGTTCTTTTCTCGCATGATATGTCTTGGTCTCCGCATATTGAACTAACATGCAAAAAAGCCCTTCAACGCCTTAGTTATTTGCAGCGCACGCTCCGTTCCGCACCAAAACACACTAGGCTGATAACCTATATAACACTAATACGTCCGATATTGGAGGACGCCTCTATCACGTGGAATCCCCATCATAAAAAAGACATCAAGGCTTTAGAGTCAGTACAGAAAAAAGCTGTTAGGTTCATCTGTCGTCGTTATGATAGATATTTTTCACCCTCTTCCAACCTTTCTGACCTGAATCTAATCACACTCCAGAAACGTCGCCACTTTGATTGTTTAAAGTTTTTCCACAGTTATGTAAATTCACCACATTGTTCTTCTCAAGATTACATTTCATTTTCAGCCCCCTTGAATACTCGACAATATCATGCTCTAAATATTGTTCCGTACAGTTCTCGTTCAGACTTGTTTTTGTACAGTTTTTTCCTCACACGATTCAGTGCTAGAATGCTTTGCCTGGAAATGTACGCGAGTGCTCTTTAGATGAATTTCTCACTGCTATTTCAAAGTTGTAATGTATATGTATAATTCATTATTCTTTTCCTACTCCTGCTATAGCCAAAGTTCGGCTGCAGTATGTATAAATAAACAAATAAAGAAATAAATAAATAAATAAATGGCATGAAACAAAACACCCACAGCACATGCCTTTTATGTTAAATCTTCTCAGACTGAAATATTAAAAATTGAACGAACGCTTATTAAGCTTCGCTTTTAAGAGTGGAACGCGATAGCATTCAAAGATCCCTGACTGCTTCTCACGCTTCCCGACAACTGCAGCTTAAGCAACCGTAATGGTTACCGGGAAGCGTATATTGCTTTCCGCGGATGATTGCACACGCGAGAAAGAAAAAAAGGAGACCGAGGAGGATGGCGTGACCTTTTTGTCGACGAGTAGAATGGTGTCAGTTGAATCACTTAATCTTAAACCCGGTTAAAACTCAGTTCATGATCTTTAAAACAAAACAGAGGATGTTACCTTGTATACCCCAAGTTACCCTCGACAGTCATCTTATTGCTGCCGCGGACTGTGTGTCATTCCTTGGCATGAAATTAGATTCTAACTTGAAATTTACTAATCATATTGCATTTATTAAACAAAAACAGCTTACGGCATAAGAGCATTGATTAAATCACGAGCATTTTTTGTTTATTGCGATAGCAATTATATGGACACTCCAAAGCAGATTTCTGCCGTCGGCGTCACCGTCGCCGTTGCCGTCGCCGTCGCCGTGAGGTTCCGTATGACGTCAATGGAGATGAAATCGTCGCCGCGCGCCGCCGAACGCTGTATGTGCGAGTGAAAGGGCGCGAGGGACGCACGCTTTCACGGGGAGTGAACGCACGGCGGAGAACAAATTTGGCGCTGAGCCGTGCTCCCTCAAGGGCTGCAGAAGATAGCGCCAACCTTTCCCTTTCCCTCAAGAACCACTTATCATCAACAAACGCGCGTTCTGCGCCGTGCTCCCTTAAGGGCTGCAGAAGTAGGCGTCTCTTTCCTCCTTTACAATCACCTGTATGTCGAGCAAACGCGCCTTCTTCCGACGCGTGAAAGACCGGGGGGGGGGGGGGGGGGGGGGTGGAACTGAGGCGACGTTTAGCTGCGGCACCAAGTGCCTATTTATATCAGAGGCTCCGGCAACAGTCACCAACGCCGCACGCATTTTGTGCGCACGCGTGCAAAACGCCGACGGCGTCGACAACAAATCTGCGTGTTGCCGGTGCTGCTGCATGTCGAAGTTTATACAGCTGATAAAGCTACTATCATTACTCCGTATAGCTCTCTACAAATTTGCTATCGCAATTGATGCTTCGCCTTTCAGGTGAAACTGCGACAACTTTTTTTTATTGCGATAGCAATTATATGGACACTCAAAAGCAGATTTCTGCCGTCGGCGTCGCCGTCGCCGTTGCCGTCGCCGTCGCCGTCGCCGTCGCCGTCGCCGTGAGGTTCCGTATGACGTCAATGGAGATGAAATCGTCGCCGCGCGCCGCCGAACGCTGTATGTGCGAGTGAAAGAGCGCGAGGGACGCGCGCTTTCACGGGGAGTGAACGCACGGCGGAGAACAAACGCGCGTTCTGCGCTGTGCTCCCTTAAGGGCTGCAGAAGTAGGCGTCTCTTTCCTCCTCTACAATCACCATATATGTAGAGTAAACGTACCTTCTTCCGACGCGCGAAAGGCTGTGGGGGAGGGGCAGGGAAGGCAGGCGATGTTTAGCTGCGGCACCAAGTGCCTATTTATATCAGAGGCTCCGGCAACAGTCACCAACGCCGCACGCATTTTGAGCGAACGCGGGCAAAACGCCGGCGGCGTCGACAACAGTTCCGCGTGTTGCCGGTGCTGCTGCATGTCCAAGTTTATACAGCTGATAAAGCTGCTATCATTACTCCGTATAGCTCTCTTCAAATTTGCTATCGCAATTGATGCTTCGCCTTTCAGGTGAAACTGCGACAACTTTTTCAGAACACGCATTACTATCTCTATACTTTGCATTCATTCATAGTCATATCACCTACGGTATTGCTTCCTGGGGAAACATATGTAGCTGTCACCTCTCGTCTATTCAACACATACAGAACCAGGCCATTCGCATAATCCCCAACAGTTCCTTTTATTGAGATGCTCTCCCGCTTCTTAAGGCTAACTCTATTCTACCTGTATCTGGCTTGTTTAAGTATCATTTAAGTATTCTCTTCTTTAAATTGCTTAACAAACAGCTTGCTTACGAATTTGTAGACTTCAACATACTTACTAATACGAATTCCACTAGGTTTGCGCATAATAACAACTTTCTCCTACCGAAATGTAGCACCATGGCAACTATGGAAAAATGACGTCCTCGTTTTCAGCGATAAAAATATGGAATGACCTGCCACATTCTCTTAAACAAACATCATGAATCAATACATTCAAACATGAATTGAAGTGTTTTATTCTTTGTAAATAGTTTCATGCCCGATAATATTTCGTTCTGTATAATTACGCCTGTTGATATAGGCATTTCCTTGTTTTTTTGTATCTTACCATTGTATTGTATTTTGCGCGTTCTTTTGTCTTCTTTCAACGTTGTTAATTTTGCTGCTTTAACCCATGCCTTGTATACATATTTTTAAATTTGAACCGAGGGTCCCGTTGCAGTCTTTGACTTTGGGACCCTCGTCTGTATAGTATCGTTTACATAATCATTGTATTGAATGGATAATAAACTGAAACTGAAACTGAAAACTGACGACGACGACGCTTGAACGCAATCATTTGATTTGTATGAATGCACGATTTGGTAGCGTGGCTGTATGGCCTAGTGGTTACGATGCTCGCTTTGGGATCGCGGGTTCGAATCCCACCTCGGCTTTTTTTTTGCTTGGTATCACCATTTTCTTTTTTTCCTCTCTGTTTGGAGGCGCCGTCGTTTGTGCCCCGGTGCCGCGGCAGAAGCCGCGGTGCCGGGCGCCGATGCGAAGCGGCGGTCGTTGGGGTGTTGCGGAGCGCAGCGTAGCAACACCCCAAATAAAAAATACTGCTCTAATCAGGTAGACTGCTCCCTCCCTGATAGTGAGATTATATTTGGATCATCAAAACAGTGATGCGTTTATTTAGCAATACCATGGATCCCTTAACAGCAGCCACAGTTGTGCCTAGTCCACAGCAGCCCAGCGTGTTCTCCGTTCCAATGCCGGAGGCGTTCCGCCGGTGCCATCCTCCTCGCCCTCTTTTTTTTCTCTCTCGCGTGGCAATCATCCGCGGAAAGCAAAATACGCTACCGGGAAACACTGGCGGCGAACGCTATGCACGATGGCGAGCTTTCTTAGGGAGCCTATATTCAAGTGCTGTTAAAACGGCGTTGCATGTCGGCTCCCTAACTAAGCTTTCTGGTAAAAACGCGGCCTCTTGCGTGGAGCGATCCCGGAGGTATTGCACAGCCGCGCCAAAAAAAATTGCATAATTTTCAGGTTTCCGTTTTTATTTCGTACTTTTAATATTTCGGCCTGAGAAGACTTAACATAAAAGGCATGCGCTGTCAGTGTTTTGTTTCATGACATTTGTTTGTGGATTGTCATTCTCAAAATTCCGAGGAATAGCTTTGCCAAGAATGCAAGACAAGGTATGAGCAACATTAATGATGGAATGGTGTGGCATACCTAAATATGTTTGGAGGGCCTGCGTGGTTGGGGATGATTTTCTCGGCCGCGGGCGCCAAAGCCGACGCCGACACCGATGCCGGATTTTCTGCGACACGGGGCCCTTAACGCTGTCGCGTTAAAAGTACGCAACAAAAACGAATACCTGAAAATTATGCAATTTTTTTTGGCGCAGGCTGTGCAATATCGCCGGGATCGCCCCACGCAAGAGGCCGTGTTTCTACCAGAAAGCTCGCCTTCGTGCATAGCGTTCGCCGCCAGTGTTTCCCGGTAACCATTATGGTTGCTTAACTGCGGTTGTAGGGAAGCGTGAGAAGCAGTTAGGGATCTTTGAATGCTATCGCGTTCCACTCTTAAAAGCGAAGCGTAAGCGTTCTTCCATTTTTTTTTTTTTCGTGAACCGCTTTTTCTTTTCGGAACACTAGCCTGACTTGTTTTGCGGTAGCTTTAAACTAGTGTCAGGCTATACTCGCGGACAACTTTCTGTGGCTATGAAGGGAAAGCTACGGAGGCAAAGCGTTCACAAGTGAGAGCGCTCTTGAAAAGAGTCCCGCGTTTTAATTTACGTTAGCATAGTTTGGGAAATACCAACCATAAACAGCTTATTAGACAAAGTTAAATAAGACAGAACACACCACTGAGTTTAATGGTTTACTTTGTTTGCGGCTTTTTCCTTCCGCGGCTGGGCAAATGCGAAACCGCGGCACGTAGAAGCTGCGTCGATTCAGCATCTGTTCCAAGCAATCAAAAGCGCTGTCAAACGCTGCTGGTCTACTTGGCGTTGTAACACATGTGCAGCAGCCACGCGCCCGTGGCTTCTCCTTCATACCACAGAAAGTGGTCCGCGAGTATAGTATTTCGAAAAGAAACGCGGTCAACGAAAAAAAAATGTAAGCAGATCTCAAGTGCAAATTAATGGGAGTGTCGACTGCTGCATGGAAGAGCAAAGAAGAGCACGTAATCTCATTTTCTATCGCGCTGAGAGCGCCCTCCTACGGAAGACGGAAGAACTGCTGGAACGGTCGACGGTCGCGCTTTAAACCTTGATATCGCGCACGGCTGTGCGTCGAACTATACGAGCGCTGATATTTCGCATGGCAACCTGCTTCCTACATGCCAACTTGCAAAATTTTCGTTCCTGCTCGAGTTTCGCTGGCAATTGTGTCGAAAATTTCTTCCGTAGATGCGAGAAGGTCCAATGAGTTCTTTAGCGCAGCATATACATGCGTACTTTACGTATGCGCCTTTCACTTTGCTTACACGAAGAACCAAGGATAGCACGTGCATGGTAACGGAATGCCCGAATGCAGCCTTTAAGAGCTGTCGAAGTAAGTTGCCAGTACACGGGCAATCCATCCAAAGACGGTGTCATTAGTGAATCTTTTGTTTTCAGAATAAGGATGTGTCGGTCATCCATGTATCTAAAAAAATAGAGCAAAATAGCAAGTGAAGAAGTATTACAGAAAACGAGGATCACTGACTTACACACCTGGCAGCCCGCCCCGCTTAGTACATAGGCTAAAAGGTCCTAAACTGTGCCAACATCACACATGACGCAAAAAGCTTTTTTTATGCGTTGGTGATTTCAGGTTTCTCTTTAGTGCAATTTGTCCCCTAAAAAGCTTCCGGAGCAGAAGTAATCACGTTGTTATGACTGAGCGCAGGACAGCGCCTTCGGCGCTATAGGATTCCGGCAGAAAAGTCTACCCTCTTGGTCATTTGCCATGTCATCATGAATACGCCTGACCTCATCAATCATCGAAGCTACGCAACATTGGTCACCGTGAATCATTCAGAGAGAGAGCCCCGAGAACACCGAGTACCGATGTCTCCCCCTACGTTGTGAAATAGTTCACGTGTCGATCTTGAGTGGGACTGTCACAATGTCTGGCGGCAGGGGATTTCCCCCTATTCTGAGCAACCACTCCCCCTTCCTCTCCTTTATACACGAGAAGATGTAAAGTACGTGTACCCTCGACCAATGCAGCTGCATCGGCTGGCGAATGAAGGCTTTCGGAAAGATGCCAGCCCCACGTGCGCGTTTACGTCAGCATTTGCCGCCATTACCTCTGTGTTTGCTTGTTTTGTTTTGTTTTTGTTTTTTGTTTTTCTTTTTGTCCCTTTTCTTTCTCGCTTTTTAGTCACGCGTCTCAATCCACGGAACCCTTCCGGTCGCGAAGAGTTCCCGCGATTTTCGTTCCGTGTCGTCGCTTCACACAAACTTCTCACGCGGAATAAATTACCGCTGGAACGTTGCTCAGGGCGAATATGCATGCTGTTCAATAAAGATGCAAACAGAATCCCAGCACAAGCAACCTTTGTAAAAAGTGGCCTTCGTAAGGTAGCTCGCTCGTATTGGGCTCGGCTAGCCTTCCTGCGCCTAAATCCGAGATTATCTCGAGATTAGTGCCAGATTGGGGCAGTCGCTATGATCAGTGCAGTGAACCAAGAGACTGCAGAGAGATACAATGAATAAGTAATCCGCAGCTCAAGCAAAGGAAGCTTTAAATGACGGACGTACGAAAGCGCTACATTTTAAAATGAGTACACTATTCATTTTTGCAAACTGTAAGCCTTATTGCGTTTCAATGAGACCAGACCACTCCCTTCAGTCAATCAGTCAGTGAGTCAGTCAGGTAGCCAGGCAGTCAAATTAAGGTAAGTCAAGGCAAGTCAAGTCGGTCGGTTGGTTGGTCGGTATTATTTTCACAAATTAACCTTACAGTGTGTGTAGATTAGTTGTTTCCAGGAAGAGGCCCAAAAGTAAAAACTGTGGGAGCGGCTCCTATCAGAACCAAAAAATTGCCGTGGTTGATCGCGGTTAAACCAAGTTTGTCGAGCCGTAGCACGGTTTTGCTTGCTTTGGGAAAGGACACAGACGCTGCTCGGCGCCGTCAGCAACTACCACATCTACAATTGCACCACAAGACAACACACAGACGCTGCTTGACGCGGCAGCAGCAGCGATCGAATTGGCCTTTTAAATGCGAAGCATTTCTTGCCGGCGGCTCTGTCCGTCCCTCCCGCGGTGTCCCACAACCCCACAGCGCATGCGCGCCCCTCCCCCTCTCTCTCCTCTCCTACGCTCCCCCCCTTCTCTCCTCTTGGAATCCGGAACGGTGCGCACGACAGGTGGTGCGACAGTTGCATACTCCGCGGGGGGCGCCACTGTAGTTCCGCGGTATAAAAATGACGGAGCGCACGCGCCTCATCCTCTCTCCTGTGCAGCGCCGCGATGAGCGCTCGGGCCACTGCCGCGAAACCATCTCCCGCTCAAGCTAACCATCTCCACGCTGCTTCGCATCCACACATGGTTGCCTTTAGCGGGAGATGGAGTAAGTTTTTTTATTTATATGATATAAGGAGATGTTGACGCACAAATAAGGCGCCGGCTACTCCTTAGCTCTTGAATGGGTCTAGCCTACAACACACAGCGTTCAACATACAATATTACATGTCAAACAATATTCTGATACAAGCACTACAACACCAAAAAATACTTGTCAAGCAACGTTTTCACAGTAACACTACATTTAAAAAAATTCGTGGTACATGCAATAAAGAAGTTGAATAACTCCACGGCACTGCAGAAGAAAGTCTCAAAAATACAAATAATAATGTCACCTAACAATACAGTCTCTAAACAGAGGGTGGTGCACCCATCGTGTAAATGCATTATCCCACATAGTCAGAACAGAATAGTCAACATAACATAATCTACAAACACATACACATATACAGCGACGTTGAAATAAAAGGAACATTATAAGCGTTAATAACGGCCAACAATGCCGTTGTCTTCGAGAAAAGTTTTTAACGCTTTTAAAGCGCGCTTTTGCAAGGCCGTTGTTGTCCAAGGGCCCAAAAGTTTCCTTAAACTGAAAGGTCTGCGTTCTAATGTCATTAGAGTGTATTTAAGTCGGCGTGTTGGTGTTTCGTGATGTGGGCAATCTAAAAGGAGGTGATGTATATCTTCATCTACAAATCTACAATCACATTCGGGGGTTTCCGCACAGCCAATTTTATGTAAGAACTGTTTTGTGTAGGCAGCGCCTAGCCTTAATCGATGAATAAGGGTTTACATATTTCTGTCTAATGACAATGGAAATTTGAATTCAATAAGCGGATCGATATGGTACAAATCAGAGCTAGATTAGAATTCTGGTCAAACCACGTATTTCTACACATTTTAAAAGATGTTGCCCTTATGATACAGCGCAATTCATTTTTTGATATTGGGAGCTAAATTGCATCATCTTTGAGGTGTGCTTGTCGTGCTGCTTCATCGGCTGCTGTGTTGCCAGGAATGTTGCAATGTTCAGGTATCCACTGGAATCTTATTTCATGCTTCGCTTGGCTTGCCTTTGTGAGGTCTTGAAGTGTTTCATATATTATAATATCACTGATTGTTCTTGCTTTTGTGCTGCAGAGTGATGTTAGTGCCACCTGTGAATCGCTGAAAATTACCCATTTTTGCGCATCTCTTAGTGAAGTTACAAATTTTACCGCACATAGGATTACGAATAGATCAGCCGTTGTGGACGAAGTTGCACGAGATAACTTAAATGATTCTTGTTTATTGAGGTGCGGTATATTTAATGCTGAAGTTGATGAGGTTGCTCCACTGGAGCCATCTGTATAGACGTGTATGTATCCTGAATACCGCATATTTGTGTGGTAAAGTGCTAGCTGTTGAGCAGCTTGAATGCACGTCTCTTTTTCTTAATATCCCATGTACTAACATTTCGATTTTGGGAAGAGTAAGCAGCCATGGAGGATATTCGACATCTGAGTTCCAAAATTCATTTCTTGGCAATATATGAAGATTTTCTTGAACTTCTATCTCGTTTCATTATGTCACGAGCCAATGGGTGGCTTTTATGCTGTGCTTGAAGACGAAAATAATGCCGGCGTGTATCTGTAGTTCTCATAACTGGAAACAATGGTTTTCATACTGCGTCTCGCTTCAACGCGAACTAAACGTCGAAAGCACAGCGCATACGAAGCTACCAGCTCTCGGCGCACTTTGTACACATCGCAGATCGCTTTGAAGATGAGGCCCGCGCGACCGCGCACTTTGTCCACATCGCAGATTGCTTCCAAGATATGGGCGCCCACGCGGCGTACGCAGCAGCCACTGGTATATAGTGGCAGGTTAAGTCCCAGTTTGACCTTAATTGGCTGAGCTTGAAAGTGAGATTTACGGAACCAGGCGTTTTCTGGGTTTGTACCTGGAGTAGTAGAGCTATCGCTCTAAAATATATTCTTTAATTGAAAACACGCACAGCGATAAGCAGAGTTTCCCAAACAAGATACAATTACGAGCAATACCGGTAACAATACACGTAAGCTGCATACGCGTAGGTGTAGGCGAAAGCACCACACACCAGTACACGCCCGGTAGCATTATATCCTTTTTTTTAAATGCGAAGCATTTCTTGCCGGCGGCTCTGTCCGTCCCTCCCGCGTCCCACACACCCACAGCGCATGCGCGTCCTCTCCCCTCTCTCTCCTCTCCTACGCTTCCTCCCTTTCTCTCCTCTAGGAATCCGGAGTGGCGAGCACGACAGGTGGTGCGACAGCTGTATACTCCACTGGGGGTGCCACGGTAGTTCCGCGGTATGAAAATGATGGAGCGCGTGCGCCTCATTCTCTCTCCTGTGCAGCGCCGCGATGAGCGCTTGGGCCGCTGCCGCGAAACCATCTCCCCGCTGCTTCTCATCCACACATGGTTCCCTTTAGCAATAGATGGAGTATTTTTTCTAGTTGTCACAGAAGGCAACGTCTTTCTTCTTTCTTAATTTTTTCCTTCTCCAAGGAGTTAGGCGGCAAGTTCTTCGAAGGCAAGCTGTCCGGAACGCATTGAGCAGGCAGAGAGCGAAAGCGCATTGAAAGGTGTATGGTTCACATGGCCTTGGCCTTCGTGAGAGCTATTAGAGGGACAGACGGTCCCACCCGTGATCGAAGTGTGCGCGTACAACTTGGCCAGAAGCCCGATTCTCACGGCACACACTTGTTTTCCAGCAGGGGCGTACGCTGTGTTCGAGGCACGGTGTGGTTCTAGGAGACAGCGGCAACGTTCACTCTGGTAGCACGTATTCTCACGACTGCCCGCGTCAGCATCCCAGGTACCGCGCTTGTGAATCGTTTCTCTTCCGAAACCTTTCTTCGCGTGTGCTTCAAGCTGCTTTTCGCCGGTGCGTCAGCAACTTAGCGCGTGCACAGCTTCGTGTCTCCTCCCATCACCTGCTTTATGAGGTGATTTTGATAAGGATCACAGTCACGCGTGATCTGGTGAAATGTCACACCTGTACTCCTCTTTACAACAATGCTCCCCTCTCAAGGAAACTACCTCTGGCGTCGGCCAATCAGGAATGCGAACATTGTTCGCTTTGGAACATGTCCCTCTGCGTCGGACTCTCGTCAGCATCGTCCACTCAGCCTATAGAACATTTGCCAGCCCAGTCTCAATCGTAAGAGCACAACTCGTAGCTTCCACTCCCGTGGTACATTATTGTTCTCCTTCGCTTGGCCCCGAAGCGCCGACGCGCGAAATCTAGATCATAAAAAAAAAATCAAAGCTGCTTTCTTAAAGAAAGATGGTTGAACGCGAAGCTTTCTTTCATGCAAACGGATCAGTCAAAGTCCAAAGCGAACGACCACGCAACGAACCCAAGAAATGCTGAGCGACCGCATGTAATGCATGTGATTTGACTGCTTGTTTAGGATTGTATTTTTTGAACGTTGAAGTTGAATCAAGACACATTTCATTAAGTTGCATAGCCTTTATTTTAGATCATGTAGCCGTTGATTGGATGCACACACTCACACTTTCACGGACGACTCTACACTTGCACAGCATTGCCCTGTGATCGCCGTAGTAGAAGGTCAGAGGCTCTGCGATTGCCGATACACGGGATCGGCCTTACGGGCACGATCGTGCTCGCACTTACGGTCCCGTACGGCAGCCTCTTCTGCCATGCGCTGCACCCGCGGCCTACCCATGGTGACGGCCGGGAATGCGTTGCGTGACGCGCGTAATGCAATGCAGATATATACAGTTCGTCTGGGTAGCGTGGCGTTGCAGTTCCCATTGTTCTTATCGGTACAACTGCGAATTTAAACTGCAGTGTTCTACGATACGTATGTCGTGCGCCGTTGTTCTATTGTGTGCGCAGATGCGCAGATAGTTCCATTGTGTAAGTTGGCTTTCCTTCAGTGCGTTTTCGGCGCTCACGGACGAATCAGTGAGACATAGAAAGCTTCGCTTTAATAGTAGAGTTCGGTGTAGCATGTGTCCTTGTCGTCGCTTTTAAAACAGTGCGCGATTTGTTCTTTTATAGCGAAACTTTCTTTGCGCTTTCCATTGACTTTCCCTCTGCTACTGCTGCTGACTGGCTGGCTGCTGTCTTGCATACATATCTTTTAGACGTTTTTAAAACTGCGCGAATAAACGAGGACACACGAAAGAAACACACACGGCACCACGAGCGCAGTGCAGTGGACGGTACTCTTATCGTTATCATATGACTTGTCTGGTACTCTATGGCTTGGGATCATTCCAGCGTTGTCATGTCGTCGGGGTCATTCCATTGTTGTCATTCTGCCGTAGTGATTCCGCTGTCTTCATCTCATTGCCTTCAAACCCAGGGCTTGTACAATAAAGGTGAACTAGGCGCGTAAAAATCCTCCGGACGGTCTGCATTCACCATCGTCGGCTAAAATCGGCATCACGTTGTCGGCATATCATCGTTGCCGCACCGTCGTCTACATACAGTCGTCGTCATTCTAGCGTTGCCATACCTTGGTTGTCATGCCTTCGTATTCACGCCCTAGTCGTCGTAACATTGTCATCCCTGCGGTTGTTGGCTACAGTCTTGCACGATTGGCCGGTGCCGGACATAGTGCGAACGAACACAGGTTACAGCGCGTATCGACCCGGCCCGAAGCGGCATGTGAAGCACGTAAGCGCTGGACGTGAACTCCAAAGCCAACACGTCATCGTTGCGATGCCATCGTCGTCACTGCATCGCCTTCATGCCATTGTGATCATTCCTTCAATGTTACGTCATCGTAATACATGCACTCTCTTCACTCTGTCGCTTCACTGCGTTGTCATACCGATCGCTGTCCTCACGCCGCCATCTTCAAGCCATCGTCGTCAACCGTCATGTGCATGATCAAGCGCGACAAGTTTGTGTTTAGCAGAGCGGCACCTAGTGAAAATGTGCCCAACTGGGTCGTGTAATCTCCCGACGCCATCGGACTTCAAGAAACGCCACGACGCCTGAGGCGCGTACGCCGCATCCGACGTCACCTCCTCCTCTGCTGTGTAGGTGCCTGGTGGAGTCGTGTCTAACTCTCAGGACAAATTCCTGTCGGAGAAGTGTGAATTCTGAAGCTTGGCCCGCGCTGCCCCAAAGCTACAGCCGAAGCTACAGCCGGAGCCATGTGCACGGTCACTTCAATGGTACAGCGCACCGCAGTAGAGTCCACAGCGCTGGCTCCGGACAAATTGGCAGAAGAAGAACGCAAGTGGTTGCGATGCTTCGGTCTCTCATGAATAACCTTCGCATACTCTTCAGTAAGCTGCATACTCCGTCAGCGCATACTGCAGTGCAAGTGCTATATAGATGCTTGCTCCAGTGCCTGCAAATCGTGAGTCCCATGGTTCACCCACAGCCTTATTTTCGCACTGAAATCAAACAGGCCGCGATTTACTGCTAACGGCCACTGCCCCCCGGGGTCATCCCAAGTGACATGAACACGTACCAATAGTTATGGGAAAGCACCAACATTTACTTCCAGGCTGGATATTTGTTACCTTTTCCGCCGACCATGATATGTGCTGTTTGAATGACGGCAGCCCAATTGAACTGAATGGAATTGAGTTTACTCTGCAACAAGGTTGCGAGGATGGCCAGGCAAAAAGCTGCAAATAGCAGCTTGAAGGGAACCTGGTCACCTCACGCACAGGGCAGCTTCCATAGCGGTATGCTAGGTGGGACATGAATTATAGCAGCTGCATGGACTTGACTGTTGTCGCGGCCGCTTCGCCGCACATGGTGCAGCGTGCGCACACGCTGTTAACTCACTACTTCCTCTTTCTATTTCCCATTTATCTTACTTTCCCAGTATAGGGTAGCAAAACATGCGCTTATCTGGTTGACCTCCTGCCTTTCCTCTCCTTGTTTTCTCTCTATCTCTCAACTTGGAAATAGTCGCTAAGCAGGAACAGCGGCTTCACAAACACAATGAAAGCTTCGTTTAAACAAATTCCCACAATGCATGGGATCCGCAGATGTGTTTTCCCATTTGTGTTTCTTTTGTCAAAGCGTATCTCGTTCGAGGTGATTTTGAGGTGATGCCGCCGGCTGTAACCTTTTCTTCTCATGCGTTCGCAGCGCGAAACAAGAGCGAAAGACATGCGCAAGTCACTGCGCTACCGAATGTTTCTATAGCGAAGCCCCACCACTGCATTCTTTGGTCAAAGTACAAATACCACCTGAAAACAGTGCGCGGTTGTTCGTGAAGAACACGATCTGCCAGCAACTTCTCTGCAGAAAGTGGGCCTGAACGCGTTTATTTAACCCTTAAAGGCGTGAGGGAGCCTACACAAAACTTAAAAAGGCATACCAGAGACCCATTTAATTAACATTACGTGCAAAAAAAAAAAGATAAAAGTTTGTGTTAGTTATCGCATTGAGGACAGGGCATGAATGAGCGACACACGGGATTTCTGTGTTTATCCTGAAATGCAATCAGAAGCGGATGCTTCCAACACCTTCATCAGGTCCACCAATTTAAACCCACCTACAAAAGATTGACCTGGCACAAGCGCTGTAGTTACCACAAATAGATGAGGCTGACGTACTATAGAAAAAAAAAGTGTTAAACTATTTTAATTCCGAGTTTTAATTCCAAAAACGCGCAAACTACTCACTCCATGAGAAAGAGAGAAATAGAGAGAGAGAGAGAGAAAACATTTATTTGGACCATCGAGGTCGTTGCTCTTGAGGTCGAGTGGGTGGTGTCCTCATTCCAGGACTTCACTGGCCATGGCTGCTCGACGTACTATAGCTGGACGAGAGCTTCTTGTCCCTCCAGGGTATCGCCGGTCAGCTGTACCTCCCACCGCTGAAATCAACGTTACTAGGCTCAAATGACGTGCTAGGCGTCTTTACGTGTTGAGGCTTGCCCCCGCACCCCCACGAGATGTGAAAGAGTGTAGGGCGTGTGTCGCCGCACCAGGGGCAGATGCCGCGATATGTTTGTGGGTACATTTTGCTGTATCTGTGTAGGTTTGGGAATGTGTTAGTCTGAATAAGTCTGAGAGCTACTGCCTCTTCAGTGCGGAGCTTTTTGTAAGGGGGAGGATAAATCCTGCGGTTGAGTCGCTGGATCTGGGGGCGGGATGGCAGGGGCACGAAGGTAAAGGGTGGGGATTGAGCAGACGATTGGTTTTGCCCCACTCGGTTGATTAGCGCTCGAGCTAAGGCGCTCGAAACTAGCTTTGCCTCATTGGCCGTCTGTCCATTTGTCCATTCCGTTACAATGAGAAAGACTATTGTTGTCCTCGACGTTATTTTGTCCTCGTCAGGCCATCTCCCCATCCTTAGCTTTGTCGCCGCCATATGGCGAAGAAACAGCAAACTTTGCCCACAACCGCCACTGGGAACGGAACTCTAGTCATTGCAGTAATGTGCACTTGAGGTCCAGGCGTGCTAACCACTGCGTTATCGCGCAACAACAGCGCTTGGCGATGTTTTGGTGCAAGGTTCTGTGTTCCACACAGACACTTAAAGCGGTGGCTCCTGTGCATGTATTTTGGGGGTCGCAACAAGAAATACTGCAACAGACAAGGATGCCGTTGTGTGCATCGCACAGGTCTTCACAAGATATCTTGTGAAGGTCTTCACAAGACATATCTTTGCAGAAAGTTAAAGAGCAAGCTTCAGCTTAAGCTGAACTCAGGTTTCACTATTCAAGTAAACGTAAAACGCAGAAACGCTTTCACTGGACAACTACTAGACCAATTGGAATACAATTTGCTGCATTTGAGAGAGAAAAAAGTGAAAATCTAGCAACTCAAGAAGTATTTCGATTTATACATCGGAGTTATCACAAAAATTCGCCGAAAGTCAGTACGTTCTAACAAAATAGCACGACGTTTGCGAATCCCTAACTCCTGACTCAAAAACAAATATGGCGGTTCCTCTGTAAAATTCCTCTGTAAGGGCAGCTCAAGCGGGCAAATGTGATATGTAAATTTACAGATTACGTGAAATGGTTAAAAAGTTTATACGTGTTTTGCAAAAGGACCTATACACAACCTAGTGGCATATATTAGAGTGGTGCATAATGCGTCAGTTTTTGGGGGGCATCGACCAAAGATATCTGTGAACTGTGGGAATAAGAATTCTTTTCTTGTAGCATTTCCCATGGTTTTACTCCTATTTACCATGTCATAGAAGAGCCGCCACCAAGATCTCTTTAAGTACATGTAATTGAAAACGAAAATTGACGAGCAGAAAAGTTGGTGCGGATATGACTTGTCGACGTGAACAAATGAGAATTTTCAGATACCATACCATACAGAGAGGAAGTTGCGGATTGGCCTACGAAATGGAGTGATGGAACAGAGTTGGAATTCGTGATTCTCGTGGTCCTGTTCATTTCGTCAAGTTCATGACGATGTTAAGCAAACATATATAGACAGCGCATGAGATCTCTACAGAGAGCAACGCTCTTATTGACAGCTTAGAATGTAGAGAGGCTCGTGACTTGTTCCAGAAAATAGGTATTTACCTCCTTCTAATGTGTCTTAGCGATACCGATCTGCTGAACAAGTAATGACGTTTATCTTTACTTGGAAGTTCTTGACGAGCCTGGTGGACAGACTGCGGGAGGCGGCGTATGCTCTCGGTGGATTCGAGGAATCCAGCCGCTGCTTCGCGTGGTTTATTTCGCTCCTGCTGGCCTGATTAGTATTCGCATCGCTTGGCAGTGTGCTACCAGGTTTCGCCACTTTTCGGCACGTTTAGCTTCAGATACGTTAAAGGCTTGGGCAATGCGATTGCTGGCATGTGTTTTTAAGGCTAGGTCCGCCCCCAGCTAACAACATTCTCCTTCTCCTCGCTTTTGTAACGTTCATGTTTCATCAGTGACACCGGCAGCGCACGGTGTGTGTCAAGCTTTGGCAGACTGCTGCCTCGGTTACAGCGATTGAAGGCAATCTGTTGACGGGACATTACATACCGCAGAGCGCAAAAAGAAGTCAACTGGGCGCCTTTAGCTCATGCTAGAAATGCCAGTAAAAACCAAAAAAAAAATACTTTATACGAATTACGTCAAATTTTATAGGACAACAGTGCAAAAAAAAATACAGTTTTCAGGAGCCCAGACAAAAAAGCACAAAGGTACGCTTGACGGGGTCTGTACCCCCTTAAAAAAATAAAAGAAACGTCTTACGACGTTACGTTTCGTAATGTCGTTGATTCAGCCAGAATAAAGTCTTCATTCGTTTAAAGTGCGGAACACTTTAGGGGCCCGGGCTGTCGGCGTCAAATGTGTCATATGTCATGTCGTCACGCTCAGAAAACACAAGCGCAATACAGGGCCACACCATGCCAATTACCAGCGCAAAACCGGGTAAATTAAACTAACTAGATTCAGAATAATATAAAATACAGGAATATTCATGAATTAATCGAATTGATTAACAGAAATTTGTTAAAATCGCTTCTAACTATCATCAGCAAAGGCTTTGGCTCCATGTGCGTGGCGGTTTCCCACCAGTTCTGCCTTAGCACAGGTATCAAAACTGATGACTGATTGCTAAACGCACAATAAACAAAGGATAAAACAAGATAATACAATGAAAACACAGGGAAACACCGGCGAAACACTGCTCCGCACTTCCCACCTTTCACGTTGTGTGGAACTGCATTACCGCCGAGTTTACCATTGCATTTTTCACAAACGGACCACGCGGATGCGCTTACAGCATGCATGAAAGCTTTATTAAACTTAAAATATCAGCCAATGGTGTATAGATCCCGTAGCTTTTATGTTTATTGTTTGTGTTTGTTTGTTTTCTTGTTTGTTTTATGTCTGTCTGTTCCTTTCTTTCTTTCTTTTATTTTGTTTGCTTGTTTCTTTGTTTGTTTATTTGTCTGTCTGTTTGTTTGTTTGTTTGTTTATTCGTTTGTTATTTGTTGTTTGTTCGTTTGTTTGTTTGTTTTTCGTCACACAGCAGTATCATTGTATGGTCTTGTGATTTTGTATAAAGCACTCTAAAAGAAAACTGCAAGGTCACCTTGGGAGAAACGCGGTACATGTTTACGCATACCAAGAATGTTGAACAAAACAACTCGTGTTTCTTTTTTCTTGCAATAGAATGTCAAACGACTAGCGAAGACCCAACGGTGTCGTCTTGCTTTCGTGTCGCGTACTTATCCGTCTTAAATTTTCATTTTAAGTGCTTGTTTTTCCGCCTTTTAGGTTACCATGAGGCGTAGCGGTGCCTTATGGTCTGGAGGTGAGTCCCCTGCACACAACGAAAAAAAAATTAAAAGGGGGGAGAGGGAGATAGAGTTGGGGGGGGAGGTGAGGGGGGGGGGGGGAGCTCACTGCGATGGCTCCTTGTTTGCCAGATACCATACAACACTCGTTGCGGCACAAGAAAATCATTAAAAATAAAGAAAGAAATGCATGATAAGAATAACAACAGTTATTCTGCCTGGGCGTGCTATCTGGTCATAGAGAAAGCCCGTGGGTGCGTTGTTAGAAGGCCAGATTCTTCACGTTGATAAACGCGGAGGCTTTCCGTACCTCAAAGCAAGACTTGAGGGTCAGGCACCTCAGTGATGAAAGCGTGGTTCTGCACTACCGACGCCACTGCTGTCGTTCTGTCAGAGTGAGACATGTGTCACCGCTATAAACTTGAACCAAGAGAGAGAGGTGATGGAGAGAAAGGTAAGAGAGTTGAACGGTTTAAACGGAGGCGCGTTCAGTTAGCCACCCCGCTACGGGGGGAGAGGAAGAAAACATTGAAGAAACTCCAAGAACTTCCTAATGTCTTTCCGTCAGCCATGCAAGAAATTTTTGCCGCTTGATTTGATGGTGTTTTCCTCTTGCAAGCTCCATTACAGGTGCTTGCAGGCGCACGTAACGGACACCTCTGGAGCACGGCTGTCGATGATTTAGAAGTGCAAAGCCTTTCAACGTTGTACCTTTCTGTGGCGCTCTCCCTTGTATGGTGGTACCTCACAATCAATCGAATATATGTGGATGTCTGTTCGCCAGTTCTTTAAGTGTATGTGAGTAGCAAGCAGGGCGCGATGACAGTAACGGTGGAGCTTGCACATTCTCGAAATATTTCCGCTCAGGTCATGTTGGATTCTTTTCTCTCTCTTTTTTTTTTTTTTGCTTCCTTTTAAAGAAAGAACGTGCAGGTTCATTGGGGCGCCGAGGACTCTATGGGAAGAGGCAGCAGTCTTATGCTGAATGTGTCAGTAAAGAACGTGCATAGGCATTCGAAAAGCAACGCGCGCTGTCCTCTTGCATTCAATTTTGACCGACGTGATAGCCGCACCAGCAGAACTCACCTGCACACGATCACGAGGACGTGTTCTATCGGCACCGTACGATGTCGGAAGGCCATCTACAGGTCGTATACAACTAACAGTCTTGTAACATTTCAGGGCTCCCAATTGCCACGGAGTGCTAGTCGTCAACGCAACATTCATCCAGGTATACCTTAAAACTGACGCTGTTCAGCGCCCACTGTGAATATTTACAGACACCTTTCTTTCTTCATTTTGTTTCTTTTCTTCTTCTTTTTTTTTCGGGGGTGGGGGGTGCCTTGAGGGCCGGGATTGTCACTTCTCGCGCCATGTTGGCCATAAGCTAGGCGCGTTGACGGTATCCATAGGGTGCATATTTTTTTATCGTGCACATCCTGACGACATATTCCTTGTAGCATCATTACTAGCACTTCTCAACCCTTCAATCCTCCCTATGCACAGTGCTGATATATTCGAACGCGAAATATTCCTAAACTACTCCAATGCATTATTTAGTTTCCAGTTTCACCTGCATTTGCATCAGTAGCTTAATTCAGACACGAAAGCCTACAGGGATTACTCAATTCTACACTCACTTCCCCATAATGACGCGTAATAGGCGTTCGTTGCTTCTCGTTTTTAATCTTTGAGCACTGTATACCTCCACATACCCAGCATGTGTAGCAAGTCACACTCATGGTTATATGCCCGATCGCCCTGCCCCCGCCTCTTTTACCATGATGATGATGATAAAATGTATTTATTGAGGATGGCTTGAAGGCCTATTATGGGGAATAGGAAGGGGAGAGGGAAGAGAGAAATTAGAGCCGTCCTAGGTGCTGCGTGTCCTTGGCGAAACCCAAGAGCGAGTCCAGAATGGCCCTGTCGGAATCCGCCAATCCAGTTGCCGGCCTAATCCACTCCTCGTAGGACGACACTTGCACCGCCCTCAGATGGTGGTCCCGCTGCTTAGCGTAGCGGTGGCACTCCCAAAAAACAAAAAAAAAGAAAAGAAAAAAAGAAAATTACACTATAAAAGAAAATATCTTACTTCGCGTCGATTGTCAGGACAACTTTGTGCCACGACAACGGAACCTACGGCTACTCCAAAAGGTCCCCCTCATGCAATTTGGTGGTAGTGGTGGTGGTGGGGATGGTCGTGTTGTTGCTAAGCAGGTGTGAGCCTGGCAGTCATGTGGCGATAGTTGGCGCCACGCCCTGGCCCATTAGTTGATAATCGCGTAAAAAACGCGAGAGGGTAACGCGACACCTCTTTTCACACTAAGCGATATCTCGGTCCCCTGCGAAATGCCGCAAACACCTCGAGAGTCCGCAGCAGTGGTATCTTGTTTTTGTCAATGATCGATTGCGAAAGCGCTCGTTGAAGCGATATATCGGCTATATTGCGACAACCAGTGGATCGAAGCAGCATGCGATTGCAAAAGTCGCTCACGGTGCGAGTACCCTGCGTAGGTGGGGTCCATATCACAAGTCAGATAAACGCAACCGTCTTGGGAACCGGCTACATTTCATGCTCACAAAGGAGCTGTGATACACACCAAGGTGAAAAACAAAATTTAACAGAAATACAGTTTGTTTGTAAAAACTCTGGTGCAAAATT
>NC_051157.2:84942641-84950141 GCF_013339745.2 Dermacentor silvarum
GGATTTGCATTTCGTTGGACCCACACGTTGGTCCGAGGTCCTGCACCGGGGTTCGATTCTGGACACGACGAATTTTCCTTTTTCCGCAACTACAAAGCTTTCTGTCTGAGAAGCCCATATATATATATATATATATATATATATATATATATAGTGTCCAGCGAATGACAAATTTACTTTTTACCACGCTATATATCTGCTAGCTCACATTAAGAGAAAGAAATTGAGCTGGGCAGGCCATTTAATGCTTAGGGTAGTTAACCGAAGGACCATTAGAGTTACAGAATGGCCGCCAAGAGAAGGGAAGCGTAGTCGAGGACGGCAGAAAACTAGGTGGAGTGAAGAAGTTAGCAAATGTGCAGGCCCAAGTTGGAATCGGATAGTGAAAGACAGGGGTAATTACAGATCGCAGGGAGAGGCCTTCGTCCTGCAGTTGGACATAAATATAGGATGATGATGATGAATGATGATGATATGTGATGATGATATCTGATAAGTAAGAGAAAGGCTGCAACCAATGTCTAAAAAAGCGTTAGGGCTCAGAGAACGAGCTAACCGTGAAATTTGACTAATGCTTCATCCAGCCGATCGCTTTCGAGCACTTCTTTATGTCGAGAATCGGCTTGTCGATGTCGGAGTGTTCTGGATGCTCAGAGCAACATTCGCCTTGTTCATTTTGACCGCCGCGCTCCAATTCGAAGCACTCCGAGGGCCTCTCACTTTCGACCTGTGGGCGCGAACAAAATTCGAGAAAATTCCGGCCTCCTGGCGTTTACGATAGCTGTGGCAGCAGCTGGACGTTCGGCTCGGGCAGGCCTTCTCTGGCTGCGATCTCAAGAGGGCACCGCATCGCTGCAATGCATGTCGGAGCTCTACAGGGACCAGCCGAATGAGGAGTAAGGATGCTTCGGCCAAATACTTGCGCCTTTTTGTCACCAATTATTGCGTGTGTTCATTACTAACATTACATTAGCGCGGGAACTTGAAAGTAAGCACATACTAGATATACCTTTTGGTTCACCGCTGCATTTCCATCCTAAATGCTGTTGTACAGTCCCGCGTGCCATGACTGTCTATTCATCATGGGGCGCATTGAGTCATAACCGTCCCCATAGCTGTTCTGCTCTTATATCAGCGTCAACGTTTCCTTTGCAGAATGAGAATATTTTGCTGTGATTAGTGCTTGCGCGCTGCTCGATCCGAGTAGTCCTCCGGTGATCAAATTCCTATTATCCTGTTTTACCAGTAGAAACCATCTTTGATGCACCTTATATAAGGCGGCCTACGACTTCTACACGTGCTCACTTTGCGTCCCCATATATTATTTACATGCTGGAATATTTAGTCTATTTCGTTTTTGAGCTTGCGAACAAATTCAAACGCCTTGAATTTCGCGGCGCTGGTTCAATTTTATGATTATAAGGCATCGTAGTAATAATATAGATTAGCTGCATGGTCAAATGTCACGGTAAAGGTTTGTCAAACGTAAAAAAGCAATAAAAAAAGCACACTTCTTTCATAATCTTTCCCAACACTGATTTTTTAACAGACGTTATACGCCAACAATAAGGACTGTTTTTATTGAGAACTAAGCTATACTAAACCAAATGCCGTTTTTTTTTTTTTTTTTTTTTTTTTTTTTTTTTTTTTTTTTACTTTGCGTATAGGTGGACGTAGTACGCCGAGGCTTAAGGCATTTTTCTCGTCCTAGCTAACTTGCAATTACAACAACAGGTATTGCTTTTAATCTTGGTTTCTGCTCAACGACCCCGACAGCTATACCTTCAATTTTTCCGCAAGTTAATTTTTAACATCTGACATTCTCTGTCGCATATGACACATGCGCAGTGGGAAAGCTAGCATCTAAGCGCTTTCCGTCTGTCACTTATTTGTTTGCCTTACCATTGTGGAATTTCATATGCGCGCCGGTCTGGCCAGCGGGATCTGGCTAGTTATTAGTTCTTTAAAATTGTTTTTAATTGAAAGCCGGTGGCCTCCGCAAAGACCCACGCAGACTTCGCTGCACATAGTTTCTGACTGCGTTAATCAGCTCTAATGCCATGCACTGCATTACATGAGTGGCGAAGCATAATCATATGACCAAGACAGTATTACCAGTGTTCCCAAAAGATATATTCTCAAGGTTAGTATTGGTTTGAAGGTCACTGATAACTGCTCATTAATTGTTGCAACTTCGTGCCTCCGCAAATGGGCAAATTCAACCCCTAAATGGTGCTTCGGTTTATCGGTGACAAGGTGACATTTGTAGTCCTGCGACGGCGTCAGATACATGAGTCGCGAAACGTCCCCTCCCGAGACGCACCGCATAGGCAGTTCGCAACACGCAGCTGTCATAGGCAGTATCCAAAACAAGGTGATCACGAGTTTGCGGCTTCTGCATGCAATAGTAGACGGTTTCGGTTTAGCGTCTTTAGCGTAATAGCGGAATTAGCGGAATAGAGGGATCTAAATGCGCATGCGCAGAGCGCTAATCGACCCATAGCGTTTAGCGCACGCACGCTACTTCTCAGATTTAACGTTACCTTTTTTTTGCGTGGTTTAAGTAGTTTACGTGAAACATGTCGGTGGTGCTAGCCGCCCGCGGCGAACTGAATTCAGCGTTGCTTTTGTAGAATGCACTTCGTTCGTAGCAAATGACTGTGCGAACGGCTTTCGCTTAGTCTCAGGCCACTTCGGCGACAGAGTGCTATAGATAAGTGTACGGGGTTTGCGAGGTCGCTTCTCTTTTCAAACACGGCGAGGCCTAACAAAAGAAACTTCCAGAATGAAAACGCCACCTATTGGAGCAGTGAAGAGGCGCGACGGTGTATGGACTCTGATATTGGGAGATCACGGAGGCTATGCACGACAGGTTCGCACTGATTTCTTCACGAATCGACAGGCGTGGAATATATAAATACGATGCGTTCCCGGCTGTCGTTGGTGCTGCCTCTCACACTTTTCAGACGGACACGTATAGCTCGGCGAATAGATAGAATCACTTATGTACCCTATGTAGGCGTAGTTTCCTTCCCGCATGGAAACTGCGCTATCACGATGTACTGAAACTCGCTTTCTTGAAAGTTCTTTTCAGGGACGTTAACGCTATTTCTCCTAGCCCGGGCCCACGATTACGCAAACGTTAAACTAAAACTGTAGTTCTCTGAATCTGCAGTACAGAACACCATGAACTGCAGGATTGACTTTTGTCGTTCTAAATGCGCCTGCACCACAAGCCTGAATTGGACATCACCTATTGTGCTGGCCTTGGATGTTCCTCCGGGGCTCTTTCAGACTACCACATCCTGGCCACACGGTTACTTCATTCGGCGAAGCAGGCTGCAATACTCTCGGAGAACCTTCTGTGGCAAGAAGGGAAACATGCGGAGGCAAAGGGTGAGCAAGTAAGAGCGCTCTTGGGAAAAAAAGGTCCCGCATTCCCATTGTGTGTTTTTTTTTGTTTTTTTAAGCTGAGAAGAGAAAACATTAACATCCTATTTACAACTGAAAAATAAGGAAATATACATCACTGGGTGTTAAATTTGACGTATTTTTGTGCTTTTATTTGGCGCGTATAGGCAAATGGGAACTCTTTGTACGGCGAAGTTGCTGATTCAGCATTTGCGCCAAGTAATAGAAACCGCTGTCAAACGCTGCCGAATATATATACTGGTCAATCTAACATGGTGAAAAAGCTCCATCCCTCTATAACTTTCCCTTCATTGCCACATATAGTTGTCGCCTATTATAGTATTCTCTGCTGAGACATGCTATTAGCTGCGTTTCTGTGTACAACAGGATGTCTGCATATTGAGATCAAAAAGTAACAGTTATAGGTGACTTCACTCAGCTCTTCGCTGAGCTTTCGTAGTATCTCGCGGGGTCACGAATAGTCTCGCTGGTTTCTTTGGTGTCTCCAGTAGAGCTTGTAACACTCCGAAGGTCTCATTAAGATGGATGGGACTTGGCAAGATTTGACAATAGCCATCTTCACCGGTCTTCAGTTGAGAAAATGAAAGGAAATATCATGAAATTTCTATCTTGTATTGAAACACAGGACATTTTACTCGTTTTATCCTCGTCCAGGCTCTATTTTGTTGTTGCTCATTTTGACAAGTGACGCAAAACAAAGGTTAGTGAGAAAGACGAAACAAGTTAACAATAAACCATCACACTTTTTATTCAGATGTAATGGTAAGTATTTCTTCGAAAAAATAATTCATGGCTCAAAGTAATCCATTCACACGTATCAGGCAGCGCACGTTAACCTTATTAACAAAGTTTTCGTGTACAGAACAAGTGGCAAATTAACCCCGACCTCCGTACACTCTTGTTCTCATCGTGGAGACTCTGGAAAACGTGTTTGAAAAGATCTGAAAAGAGTGCCTGGTAAATCGACTATTACAGACATAAAAGTCGTCAGAACTTATTCGTGAACATGGGCCCAGTTTCGACGTAAGACACCCAAGAAATATTGCACGTGCATGCTCAAGCCCTGGTATCCGACTTTTGTATGTAAAGGCATTAAAATTGATCCGTATATTTGTGTGCAAGAGAATCCACTACCTCTTAACTCGGCAGAGTCGGCACCGAGGACACGGGACCAGAACATCGGGTTGTAGGTCCGCACGGTTCGGTCGTCAGACCTCTGGCGAATGAACACCGTATGGTCTCTAAATCGTATCGTCCACCCCGGTATTTTAGTCTCTTTGTTTTTCCCTTTGAATACCTTGGCTCACATTAGCTCGGATACGCGGCATTCGGAGACGTTTGTTCATTAACAAATTAATGGTAAGGGTGTCGAGATTCCTACTTGCAAATGGCCTAAGATTGTAACGCCTGGGGTCTTTAAGCGTGTTAAGCGTCCTCCAGATTTTTGCTTGCCTTTATGTGGTATTGCTTATCATGAACATGTATTCATGATTCAGTACCTGCTTCATACAGTGTTCATTAATATACGCAAACCTCACGGCAGCCTACCAACCCTCTGTATTTGGTAGCTTCATAGTTTGCATGACTGCATGTTGGCTGAGTGTTGGGCTAGTGCTATAGTAGCCAGTCATCACTTGACATTTTTTTTTTTTTGCATATGTTCTCTCATAAACCCGAGGCAGATGACTACCACTATGGATTTTAAGCTGTTTTCTTTTTCATCCCAAGGTAAATAGCGTTAATTCTATTGCGCTTTTTCAACCTTTTTGTGCCCTATTATCATTCCTTTGGATTCTCGTCAGATTTTGATTTTTTTTTCCATCATACACAGCACAACCAAGAATTGTGCCATCGCTTCGTGACCTCGGGCAAAAGAGCAGAATTCACAAAGATTTTTGTTTGTAACTAGTTTCACATCGGCCGGCCTCCTTCGCTAATGATGTGTTTAGCATCAGGATTGGCTGCAATATTTTCTTACGAACAATCCTAGCGTAAGAACGCTTTGAGGATGGGCCCAAATCCTTTAGAGCACATTTTATGAGCATCCTCTCAACGTCCCAGCTTGTACCCGAAGTAGTCACGCATATCAGCTTATACACTGCATTGTACACAGGTACAATCATATGGCGCGTCATTCTCATACGCGCAAAACAATAGGCCCCAGGGGCTCCATGCGCTTTTTGCATTTACCTGGGGCTGAATTCACAAAGCTTTTTGTTAGTAAGTGTTGTTTTTCATTGGCAGGCTATTGCTATGTCCAACATCACGATCGACTCTTATCTGCACTTACAGAAAGTCCGTGATATTTTTTTTTTAATACAGGTCCTGGTAAGCAAAGCTCGTATAAAAAAAAACGGTCTCCAATCCACGCTCTGAAGATGGTTTGACAGCGAAGCTTTAAACGACAACTAGAACGGTTATCTATTGCGACGTAGCCTGAAATGATTCACATGGCGACATTAACATGCACTATACCGAATTATTAGCCTAAGACGTTTTAACGGCCTGCGACTTGGCTTGCGCCGCTACTTCGTGCACCTGCAAAGAGTGGACCAGAGAGAAGAGAAATTAAATCATACTGAAACCATACTTTCGCCGCGTCTTGCATGTACGCTGCTCTTCAGGAGTCCTCACTATATACGTAACCTTCCCATAGCTCTGTCACAACACAAATCAATTGCTAGGCGGGTTCTTCTTTTATACACGAAAGTGTAGTTTCGTCACTCCCTTCTTGGTGTGCTACAGTTGCCGCTTCCCGGCAACTGCAGCTTATGCAACCGCAATTTTAACCTGGAAACGCTTGCGGCGAACGCTATGCGCGAAGGCGAACTTTCTGGTTCTTTTGTTTTCTTTCCCCCGCACGGCCGGCGCCGCCTGTGCCACGGATGCGCAGAGTCGAGCGCCATCTTCTATAGTGCTGCAAAGAACACAGCGGTGCAGGCGGCTCGCGCCTCCCGAGTGTTTGCCCACGATGATGACAGACCCATTGTGAGAATAAAGCTATGCAGATTCGCTGTAAAATGATCGTACGCTAGAATTGTTCATAAGAGCAACTCTTAGCCAATTGTGACGCTAGACATATCACTATAGCGATGGCGGCTCGTCAATGGCAAACATAACTTTCGAATGAAAATATTTCTGAAAAATTTTCAAACCTTACACAAATTTGTGAAAAGCTTTTTGTTCCTGAGTGATTGTTCTAACGTCACCTTCGCTAAAAATACGTCCTGTATCAAGATTGCCAATAATTTCTATTGATAATAATTTCAAGAAAAAGATTTTGCGAATACGGGCTCCGCAGCCTATAGCGTTTGACTTTCGCTGTCGTTAGCAGATGAGCAGCACTTGAGCGAATCGTTTTGGTGCACCCCACCTGTCGTTCACTTTGACTCTCGGACACAGCCGGACGTCTTGTCTGTCAGATGCTTAGATGACATGCGTTGCTTCGTACTGTAATACGAGGACGGTGTCGAACCGACAAGCCAGCAGATTGCGCCTGAAATATAGTCTTTTGCGCAGCACGCACGAGGATACTCTTAAAGGGACACTAAAGAGAAACCGGAAGTTGAGCTTAAATGGTAGATTATCCTTTCACGATCACAGCCATACCATTCTTACTGCAAACAGATGTTTAATGAGCGAGAAAACAACGAAAAACTGAAGGATAGGTGCTGACGTCCCTTCGAATTTCCCGCACTACACGTTCGTGACGTCGGAGATTGCAAATGCAGGCCGGTCGCGATTGGTCGAGAGCGATTTATCAATGTTGATAAAACACAAAATGAAATACACCTTAAGCGTACATAAACAGCATTTGCCAACTTTTTAAACCGTTTCAAGCGAGGAAGTACAAGTTACGCACAAAATTAAATAAATAACAAAAAAAATGGCATGGCGAGTCATCCGGTCGTGATAGTTTCGTAGTTTCCTTTTTGGTCAATGCATCGTCGCGCGCGCCTGTTCCGCTCTACGGTGTTCGGTTGCGTGTTGCGTGGCTCGAAAACGTTGACTTCGCGGGAAACAGCCAGAAAAGGCCTCGTGTGTGTAATGTTGAGGGCTGTATAAATG
>NC_051157.2:84955141-84975151 GCF_013339745.2 Dermacentor silvarum
CTTTTCTTGACTGTATAGCTCTGGCTACAGTGGCGGAAAAAGTAGCCTATAAAGAAGTGAGAGCATATATACCCGCTGCTGCACGTGGTCTCTAGTTTTATGAGCCGTTCGAGAGCCGGAAGAAGAAGAAGCGCCAGAACACGAGGCCTCTACTTTTCTCTCCAGACAGCCCGTCCCGCCTTCCTCCTTCGTCCGAAACTAGGGTGAAAGACGCGCGAGCCTTCGAGGCTGCCAGAGGCTGTATTGTCGGCACTCTGAAAGTTCTGGGCAAGGCTTGATTAAGCGTAGCGGGTGGCAGTGTCAGGGCTCGTGACATGTGAGGAATTAAGAGAGGATTCTATGGCCCAGTATCCGGAAGAAAAAAGAAAGAAAGCTGTCAAGGTGCGCGTCTGCACAGGGGGAAGGTGGCGGTCCCGCCGGTGAACTGAGCACCGTGACCGATTTATTGCATTTCTACCTATTTTCGTGCAAGTCTCGCTGGAGGAAAAGGGTGAGCCTGTTGCTCCGGGACGGAAACGCCGGTTTAGCCTTGACAGGCAGGTGTAACTTTGGCTATGACCTGGATTGTACATAGTGCGTTTGACTGAAAGCCGTGAATAATGGGTTGAGCGAGTAAAAATAGAAATGCATTCCGAAGAGCTTACGTAGCTCGTCAAGGAGGGAGATACTGAAAATGAAAAAAAAAAATTACGACAGTGTAAGTGCGATGTAGCCACATAAATCAGTGCACGAGATATATTAAAACATTTGCCTTTCTTTGGGAACTGACCACAATTTATCGCGTCTAACTGTTATAGTGGCTGACCGTGAATGATAGCGCAGTCTAAAACAGCGGTAAACACCTTACGGTAGTACCACCGCAGAGCGGTTGTACCGTACGTTACACCAAGGGTGGCAAGTGGTAGGCAAAGCGTTGTCGCTTATTGAAAGCGTTCTCGAATTCTTCTGTCGTTCCAGCTAGTTTTTGAAGGCACTGTCGTTGAGACGCTGCATCTCTAGTCGAAGACGCAGACGCTGTCGTTTGAGATGCTGCGCCTTTGGTCGCAGACGCTGCGCGGGGTTCCTTGGCAATTATTATTCGAGGAAGTGGTGCTCGAAGCACACCAATTTTCTCCCGCGTAAAGGTAAGGCCAACGGTTTTAGGAGGTGTTGGTAAAGCCCAGTAGTAAGGGGGGCACCACCCATGAACATAGTGCCAATATAGTGCACAAAGAACTACATCTAACCCCCGTATTCAGAGATGCATGTTAACTTGTAGCCTATGTTTGACTTGATCTAAATGACGCTTATTGTAAACGCGCCGAAGGAAATGCAATGAGTCTCTTGTGCAAGTTCAAGCCAGGCGTCCTTTATATCAAGTCAAGCATAAAGCTCCTTCAGTCAAGCACCGGCTTCAACTTAAGATACATTTCTGAATACGGGGGTAAAGCATGCCAACTCAGTCGTCGATACCTACCGGGTAATTTTTACAGCGAAGCTGTCAAGTGATCGTGTCCGCGTGTAGAAAAAAAAAGTTGTCGCAGTTTCACCTGAAAGGTGAAGCATCAATTGCGATAGCAACTTAGTAGAGACCTATACGGAGTAATGATATTAGCTTTATGAGCTGTATAAACTTGGACATGCAGCAGCGCCGGCAACACGCAGAACTGTTGTCGACGCCGTCGGCGTTTTGCCCGAGTTCGCTCAAAACGCGTGCAGCGTTGGTGACTGTTGCCGGAGCCTTTGATATAAATAGGCACTTGGTGCCGCAGCTAAACGTCGCCTCCCTTCCCCGCCCCCCCCCCCCCCCACACGGCCTTTCGTGCGTCAGAAGAAGGCGCGTTTGCTCTACATATATGGTGATTGTAAAGGAGGAAAGAGACGCCTACTTCTGCAGCCCTTAAGGGAGCACGGCACAGAACGCGCGTTTGTTCTCCGCCGTGCGTTCACTCCCCGTGAAAGCGCGCGTCCCTCGCGCCCTTTCACTCGCACATACAGCGTTCGGTGGCGCGCGGCGACGATTTCATCTCCATTGACGTCATACGGAACCTCACGGCGACGGCGACGGCAACGGCGACGGCGACGGCGACGCCGACGGCAGAAATCTGCTTTGGAGTGTCCATATAATTGCTATCGCAATAAAAATTGTCGCAGTTTCACCCGAAAGGCGAAGCATCAATTGCGATAGCAAATTAGTTGATAGCTATACGGAGTAATGATAGTAGTTTTATCAACTGTATAAACTTGGACATGCAGCAGCACCAGTAACGCGCATAACTGTTGTCGACGCCATCGGCCTTTTTCCCGCGTTCGCACCGAACGCGCGCGGCGTTGGTGACTGTTGCCGGTGTCTCTGGGGGCGGCTCAGAGGTTTTCGACGAGATCAGAACGGGACACTCGTCGAGCAGCGTCGAAATTTTTAGGGGCGAAGCTCCTTATAGCGGCACCCGTTCCGTCCCCGTCGTCGTAGTAGTAGTGTGTAACCAGTAGTGTGTAACCAGTCTGAGAAAAATGAGAAAAAAATTCCGAAGTTGTGTCCGTAGCGCGGAATCGAACCAGGGACCCCTTGCATCCGAGCGCGCGGCGTTAGCCCACTACGCCACGAAGCGGACATGGACACACGCACCACGATGGCAATAAATACCCAACATTAACGAAAGGCCGCGCTTCTAGCGCGTTTCTAACGCGTTTGTGCTAGCGCGTTACGGCCCATGTAAGAAGCTGGTGTAAGACGCTGTGGCCTCTCCGCCTTACCTTCAACGCGTTTCGAACGCGCTGCCCAAAGCGGTGGCAAGTCAAGTTCAAGTCGAGGAGAAAGAAGAAAAGTGGTTCTTGAGGGAAAGGGAAAGGTTGGCGCTATCTTCTGAATCGAGGAGCGTTTGAGGAGCGTTTATGAATACGGGGGGTATACTCTCTCAGCAGTCATGTGATGGCGTCGGCAAACGCGGTGCACGTTCCGGCATGTGTAAATGGCTGCGTAAGACGCTGTGGCCGCTCCTCCTTACTAGAGAGTACTGCACGTTTCTAACGCGTTTGTGCTAGCGTCCCCTTAAGCGGGAGATCCGATGATTCCCTCCGGAGCTTCGCCCACTCATCATCATTCACCCCGTGGATATGCTGTGAATTTTTTATTGCGATAGCAATTATATGGACACTCAAAAGCAGATTTCTGCCGTCGGCGTCGCCGTCGCCGTGAGGTTCCGCATGACGTCAATGGAGATGAAATCGTGGCCGCGCGCCGCCGAACGCTGTATGTGCGAGTGAAAGGGCGCGAGGGACGCGCTCTTTCACGGGGAGTGAACGCACGGCGGAGAACAAACGCGCGTTCTGCGCCGTGCTTCCTTAAGGGCTGCAGAAGTAGGCGTCTCTTTCCTCCTTTACAATCACCATATATGTAGAGCAAACGCGCCTTCTTCAGACGCGCGAGAGGCCGTGGGGGAGGGGGAAGGAAGGGACGCGACGTTTAGCTGCGGCACCAAGTGCCTATTTATATGAGAGGCTCCAGCAACAGTCACCAACGCCGCACGCATTTTGAGCTAACGCGGGCAAAACGCCGATGGCGTCGACAACAGTTCTGCGTGTTGTTGCTACCAAAGCCGCTCACCTTACTTCGTATGACATTGCTGTGTTGCTATCGCATTCATTGCTTCGCCCTTAGGGCGAAACTGTGACATTTTTACCACCTTCTCGCCTCGCAACGTTTTTATATCAATACGCATTTGGTGCCGCATCTAAACATCGCCTCCCCTCCCTCCCGTCCCCCCACGGCCTTTCGCACGACGGAAGTCGCGTTTGCTCTCCGTCGTGCGTTTTCTCCCCGTGAAAGCGCGCATCCTTTGCGCGCTTTCACTCGCACATACAGCATACGGCGCGCGGCGACGATTTTATCGCTGTTGGACTTCATACGGAACCTCACGGCGATGGCGACGACAGAAATCCGCTTGGAGTGCCCACATAATTGCTATCGCAATAAAAAGGAAGGGGAGGCGTACAAAGGCACAATAATACGTTCACAGGCTTTCCTGCGTTTCTTTCTTTTTAGAACACATATTTATCTTACGCTAATAAAGTGAGGTTATCCCAGTTTTCACGCGGTAGTCTGAAAGTGTGTTGACCAGAAATAGTCCCAGGCTAACCTAAACAAGCAACAATTTTTTCATTTGAAAGTGGCAATGAAATTTGTTTTATCCGCGTTCGCACCGAACGCGCGTGTCGTTTGTGACCGTTGTCGATGCCTCTGGGGGCGGCTCGGAGGTTTTCGACGAGATCAGAATGGGACACTCGCCGAGCAGCGTCGGAAATTTTACCTACCTTCTCGCCTCGCAACGTTTTTATATAAATACGCATTTGGTGCCGCAGATAAACGTCGCCTCCCCCCTCCCTACCTCCCGTCCCCCCACGGCATTTCGCGCCACGGAAGAAGTCGCGTTTGCTCTCTTTATATGGTGGTTGTAACGGAGGAAAGAGACGCAGCCCTTCAGGTAGCACGGCGCAGAACGCGCGTTTGCTCTCCGACATGCGTTCGCTCCCCGTGAAAGCGCGCGTCCCTCGCGCCCTTTCACTCGCACATACAGCGTCCGGAGCGCGGCGACGATTTCATCGCCATTGACGTCATACGGAACCTCACGGAAACGGCGACGGCGACGGCAGAAATCCGCTTTGGAGTGTCCATATAATTACTATCGCAATAAAACTCTTATTGGCCGTAGGCTGTATGTACGAGTGAAAGCACGCGAGGGACGCGCGCTTTCACGGGGAGCAAACGCACGGCGGAGAGCAAACGCGACTTCTTCCGTCGCGCGAAAGGCCGTGGGGGACGCGACGTTTAGCTGTGGCACCAAATGCGTATCTTGCGACCGGGCGCAAGGGGAACTGGCGACTCAATCACAGTCTGAGAAGGTTTACCATAAAAGGCATGCGCTGCCGGTGTATTGTTTCATGACATTTGTTTATGGGCTGTTATTCTCAAAATTCTGAGAAGCCGTATAAACTTGGACCTGTAGCAGCACCAGCAACGCGCAGAAAGGTTGTCGACGGCACCGGTGTTTGACCCGCGTTCGCACCGAACGCACGTGGCGTTGGTGACGTGTTTAGGAAGAACGTGCCAACCTTTGCCGTAGACCTTATGGCGGTGTACCGTAGCGACCATAAAGCCATTGTCCCTGTGGTCACTAAATAAATGAAAACCACCGGATCATATATATTTCTCATTCTTTAATAGTTGAAATAACCAATTACACCATCACATCTTAATACTCATAATCGGAAATACATAATTCTCACCATAGTACAGCTTCGCTAGTCTTCCATCTCCACCCCAGTGGAAGGGCTGCCATTTTTTTTTTTCATGTCTTCGCACAGTATTGCGAATGAGATTGAACGCGAATATTTAGGCATTCGACAACGTGACACAGGAGTGAGGCACGCTCATCTGTAGCTCTCCGAGCGCTTCCAGACGCCCGGCATGTTGCTGCCGTTAGACCCTAACGCTTGCTGGTTGGATGGATGAATGGATATATGGTCTCGCTTCCGCCTCACTACCAGAAGTTGAAGCGGCGTGAACATTTCGATAAGCTCAGCAGGATATGTTCCAACAAGAGCATGTTCAATTATGTAAATATTCAGTGGGGGCTTAGTGGGAAGCGGGTCCTGGTACGAACTGCATATTGGTGCGGGAGCAGGAGTTCGATACGTAGTGGCAGTGACGAACATGTTTCGTTTATATAGCAATTATACAGCACTACCACCGTAGTGCTGTAACGGTATCCACGGCGCATGCGTAGCCACTGCACGTAGGGTTAAAAGCATAGAGTTTCCTGCATTTTCTAGAGGGACCGCGAACGCTGCGATCGTTCACCCACCATGGGAATGATGGGTAATAGATGGATTTGTCTTATCTTCATGCTTGGGACTTCAGAAGTTTCGTTTATTACACTTTATCTGCGCTGAAACAAGCCTAAATTTCAATGCAAAATGTACTTTTTTTAATGCAGAGGGTAATAATACTGTGCAGGCACGCATGACTGCTGCTAATTGCAGTGGCTCCGCTTAACCATGCGTCCGTGACGTAATGGTTTGAATATCGGACTTCCGTGCTAGATGTCCTGCGTACGAATCCTGCCGTCGGACAAATTTAATAGCGTTTATTTAATTATATATAACGCAATACTTCCTTTAAAATGATCACCTTGCAAAGTCACGAAGTGATATAAAGCCAGAAAAAGGGAAGTTCAGGAAAATCTATGTAATATCCGCCTATCCCATGCTAGCTGAACTACCCTGCTTGCAGCTACTGCAGACACTAGAGCCACAGTTCCCTCCAGTAACTGCATGAAACTCTATGGTTAAAAGGCTTCCAGGGACGCGCAATGCATTTCGTGGCAAAGGCGACAAACTCGGCAGCGGAGTCACTGCTGTGCAAGCACACAGCTGAGTTCCTGCTGAGCAGCTGTATTCATACACTGTTCGAGGTGTGCTTTGGTGTGAAGTGGAACGGACAGTGAATGTCAACCTAACGCTAAACATATAATATGGTTTTCATTTTATGATACGGAAGCAGCTTCTCGTAGCCCTAGTACCCCATCATGGAGGTCACGTCGACGTTATAAAGTGACGCACTTTATCGTCACGCGTACATCGTATTGCATTTACAGTGAACAGTTTCACCGGATTCAAACTGTTGCCTGTTTGACGCTCGGTGCAAGCCGTGCCTTTCGTGCTATCGTGCTGTCCCATTTCTTGCTTACGCAGCTTCTCGAAACGCTAGTATCCTATATGGCGGCCGGGATGACGCCATTGAAAAGTATCTATACTATCTTTCACTGGGCGTTGTCAAAAGCCTACAGCGTAACGTTGGTTTCGTCTCGTTTACCGACGAGGTGAGACGCCTGCAACGACGCTAGCGAATTCTGAGTATTTATTTTAACACGAAAGTGTTTTATTCCGGGGTCCACCAAGACTTCAGTGACGTATTTCCGTCACGGAAATACGTCATAGAACATAATACAAAGAAAGAAACCAGAAGAAAAAGTTCCACAAACATGCAAAATTTGGAAATCGAACCCACGACCTCTCGGTCCGCGACGATAGATCGCCGAGCGTTTAACCCATTGCGCCACAAACGCAATTGCAGAGAGCTACACAGACGCGCCTTATATATCTAACACTCCTCCGTGTACCCGCGCTCTTGCTCGGGGCGGTGCCGCCGCCTACGAGCAGAAAAGAGAAGTACTGCATTATGACACTAACGCGCACCGACAGTGAACGCTTCGGTAGTCTCAGCACTACGACTATAGTGCCTAGAATATACTTACTAGTGTGCCGACCGCCGGGCGTTTCTAATGGGAGACGCTGGCACCGCCGGTGATGCCTTCCGCCGGAGGCCACCAGACGGCGACACTGTTTGGGACCGTGCTAACCGAGCGGCGCATCGCGCGTCGCTTGCGCTTCGGATGCACTTTGGATGCGCGTTCGTAAGCGCAGTCGGTTGCGGCGCGTTGTAGCTTTCGAGCAAGTAGCATGTGGTGCCTCCGCATGTCATTGAAGACACGTTTCACTTTCGTGTTCTATACCGATTCCTATATAAGAGGGATCAACCACATTTTTTATTTATTTATTAACTAATTAAATAAATAATCAGGAGTCCGAGTTGCTAGCTGTCAGGGCGCTGTTTCTGCTGCACAGGAGCAGTTACCTACATGTCGTCCACAAGTATTGTTAGAACAGTGTGCGAGGAGCTAGAGTACAACATTGATGCTATCGTTGTCAATTCTTCACCCTTCCGGTGAAACTGCCACTTTTTTAGAGCGAATAGATTCATTTGCCTACCCTGACAGGCTTTCAGTGTCTAATCGAGTTGCGAGGCGCATTCGTCGCCGAACGCAAACGAGCTCTTCGAAAACTAGCGCTAAAGCTTTGCGGTCTCCAAGAACATTTAAACCTCCTTGGTGACAACCGAAGGCATAGTTGCCGTGGGTGGTGGTGGCGCTGTGTCGCGTTTCTCCGCTGCCTGGGATGACGTTCGCGGGGCGTCATCCCAGGCCGCGATATTCACAGCCGAATATCACTGCGCCTCTCGTTTCCGCATGCGCTGTTTCGTAATGCCGACTTACCACAGCTTCGCTCAGGCCGACTTCCACAGTGGCTTGGGGTCTGCACCATTTTATAAAGCGAATGATTGGAGGATTGTCTGACCGCCATGGAGTAAATGGGCGGGGAAGGAAGCGCTGGTGTAGAGCTGTTGTCATGTCGCCATCGTTGTAGTCACTCTGTCATGTCGTCTAGCAACGCCTGACGATAGTTTGTGGCGCCATCATCAAGCAGCGTTGTTTTCTATGGCAGAAGCTACTCGCTTAGTTTGACAACCACCTTCGATGGCTTCCGCACAATGCCTTTGTTTCGCGCGTATAGGGTAGCAAACCGGGCGCGCGTTGGGTTGGCATTCCTGCATTTCTTTCTCTCTTCCTCCTCCTTCGTTTCGCCGGATGGTGAGTCTGAATTTGAAGACAGGTAGGTGGCGTGACAACGAAGACACGATAACGACAGTGGTACGACGACGGTAGCGTAAACAGAAGGATGGACGCATAGTTTCTAGCTTTTCAGTGCCGTTGCAGTAAAATTGGCTGCTTGGCATATAGGCTCATAATAAAAAAAAATGTGGTTGATCCCTCTTATATAGGAATCGGTATAGAACACGAAAGTGAAACGTGTCTTCAATGACATGCGGAGGCACCACATGCTACTTGCTCGAAAGCTACAACGCGCCGCAACCGACTGCGCTTACGAACGCGCATCCAAAGTGCATCCGAAGCGCAAGCGACGCGCGATGCGCCGCTCGGTTAGCACGGTCCCAAACAGTGTCGCCGTCTGGTGGCCTCCGGCGGAAGGCATCACCGGCGGTGCCAGCGTCTCCCATTAGAAACGCCCGGCGGTCGGCACACTAGTAAGTATATTCTAGGCACTATAGTCGTAGTGCTGAGACTACCGAAGCGTTCACTGTCGGTGCGCGTTAGTGTCATAATGCAGTACTTCTCTTTTCTGCTCGTAGGCGGCGGCACCGCCCCGAGCAAGAGCGCGGGTACACGGAGGAGTGTTAGATATATAAGGCGCGTCTGTGTAGCTCTCTGCAATTGCGTTTGTGGCGCAATGGGTTAAACGCTCGGCGATCTATCGTCGCGGACCGAGAGGTCGTGGGTTCGATTTCCAAATTTTGCATGTTTGTGGAACTTTTTCTTCTGGTTTCTTTCTTTGTATTATGTTCTATGACGTATTTCCGTGACGGAAATACGTCACTGAAGTCTTGGTGGACCCCGGAATAAAACACTTTCGTGTTAAAATTAGGAGGACGCTTAAGCTTGGCCTTTACGAGTGAAACGTGGTAGCGTCATTGATCCGAATCCATCCCACGTGTCTCAAGAAACAAGAGCCAAGGCCCCGGGCAGAACTTACGGGTCCCTCCAGGAGGTGGTCTACACAGATGCACCCGCATTCGTGGCAGAAAAGCCAAAGCCGTCGTGGTGACGACAAAGACTGGTCTCCTAATCAGCGCCACCATGCCAGATGTAACCACACAGCAGAGGAACTAGCCGTGGCATTAGCCCTCACACAGACAACGGCAATGGTCATTATAACTGATTCTCATGAAGTGAGCAGGAGCTTTATTTACCTCGCGCTGGGTAGCACCAACGACTCAACGGATACTAACAGCCAATCTGCCAGAAAGAAGTGTTGAAATAGTGTGGACACCCGCTCACGCCTCCCTAGAGGGCAACGAACTCACCCACGCCAAGGCTTATCGGCCAGGCCCCGGAGGGCACAAAAAAGCTCACTAGACTGACAACATACCAAGAAATCACTCAATACTACAGACTCAACCGCAGAACACACCCACCACCGCATTCACAGCTCACGAAGAGGCAAGAGACAACACTCAGATTGTTGCAAACCAACACGTTCCCGCACCCAAGGAGGCTTCATCTCATGGTCCCTGCCCAATATGACGAACAATGTAAATGGAAACCAACACGTGGAGGAGAGGCGATGGGTATAAATAAGAGAAGGTGTTTCTGTGTGGCGTGCCCTTTAAGATAACGGACGCGCATCGCAGCCCAGACTGTGGGAAGACCACGAGTAGTGCATACTCCTGAGGAAGAGGCTGCCTACCGCGAGCGTCAGCGAGAGTTGGCTCGTGAATGAGCTCGTCACTAGCTCTCATTAATTGCGCGCAAAAAAAGGGGCGGCGCAACCTGCATGCGAATAAGAAATCGCACGGCAAAACACAGAGAGAAACCTCACGCAAAAAAAGAAGCATAGAGAGAACCGCAAATATGTAGCAGCACTAACGAGGCAACGCGCAGAGCTGCGCTGCCGACGCCATTCGCGTTTCCACGCGTTAGCGCCGAACGCGCGTGGTGTCCATGACTGCAGCCGATGCTTCTGGCGGTGGGTCGGCAGGTTTGGACCAGAGAATTGGACACTCGTCGAGTAGCGTCGGAGGCCGCAGCCTCTTCTCGCCTCTCAGCGTATTAATATAACTTCCTGTTTTACTTGTGTTTACGCAATTCATCACGTGCAACACATGCACATGTAACACTCGGTGTAACTAACAGAAGTTCGCTGTTGGATCATCTTAATGGAATAGAAGGGGCGGTGATTTTTAACAGTGAAGCTGTTTAAGCCAGCCGTAATTTGTGGTGCGTATGAAGAAACTACCAAGAAAGAAAAGAAAATACACTTTCTTGCCGAGGCGGGATTCGAGCCCGCTTACCCCCGTTCCCAAGGCGAGTGTCGTAACCACTAGGCTATACAGCCTTTTTTTTTCTCTCTATTGCCGGACTTCGACACAGTACAACAAATGAACATACAACAATAGACAGTACGCCAGATCGCTCACAACCCCAGCAATTCCGGACATCGCCTTTAGTTCACAGCTTTTACACCACGTGGCGTACGGACCTTTAAGATTCGAAATTCGCGCGATGACGCACGAAGTGTACTGGACGATAACAGAACACATGTTTTAACAATAAAACAAAGAAAAAAAAAGGACCGCTGACACCGTCGAGCATGGACGAGCGCGAATCAGGAATGGCTGATCTGATAACCGCCGCGCGTATAAGACGAGCGGCCAGCTAGTCTACTGTGAATCAGCAGTTTTGCTGCTATTGATAGGCGTTCAGAGGCTCAGCCCTGCTTCGAGAAAGTGGATGCAGAATCTTGAAAGAGCGGCCTCCGCCCCCCCCCCCCCCCCTTTCCGTCCATCTTTTCCTCGTCCAACTTTTTGTCCGATCGAATCAAAAAAGCAAAAATGCCATTTTGGCGCTTCATTTCTCGAAAGCTGATTCTAAAATAATAATGCAAGCTTGCTAAATGGTGGCGATGGGCGCATGTTTCAGGATATGCAGTCGCATGATTGACGCCCTTAATCTCGGTTGGCCTCAGTTTACGAGTTCATTTGCGCATTTGCGTCCATGTGCCTGACTGAGTTATGTTCACTGCCGCGGAATTTCCGTTTTTCGAAGGCGAAAGCCTTAGGTGCATGGCGATATTTTCGGTGCCATTGGCGGTGACCTTGGTGAAACCGCGCCGTAACGAAAATGGCCGACGCCGCAAAGAGTAAAATCACGTCAACAAATGCTCGGATTGACGTCAGTTTTCTCAGGGAGGTTCCTGTGAACAAAGTAAATTAGTGGCTTTGTAAAGAAAATTTGCTACATTTCAGCCGAACACCTTTTCTAAGCTCTTGGTAAGCGACGGGTGTAAATGCAGAAAATCATCTGTAACTGGTCAGTGTTCAAAGACCTGCTTCACTGCACAATGGCATAGCCAGAAATTTTGTTCGGAGAGGGGGGGGGGGGGGGGGGGGCTCACGTTGCAGCGCGGCCTCCTCCTTCTAGAATTTGTCGAGGGATCAAATACACCAATAATAACTGCATTGTCATTGCCAATGTCATTGTATATTAGAGGCTGCAAACAAACTACCGAATGCTACCCACTGTCAAGTAAAATATGTATTTTTTCATAAAAGAATATATTCGTATGTCCCAAAAATTGTGGCAAAAATAACTGATATCAATGCTTTCGCGTTTTTTTTTGTCTATTTAATAAGTAATGAAAATATCACACGAACTTTAGAACTATATCAGTTCCAAACCAGCAAAGCAGTGCATACAGCTGGTGTGAAAAACGTAAAGGCCACGAAAAGAACAAGTTGAGCACAAATATTTTGATAAATCATTGTCATTCACGAACCTTGTTTACTTTTTTGTAGAGTCGCGAGCAGAAGTTTGGAGACCATGGCATCAGCAAAAAATTTAAATATATTAAAGCGCAGCTGCGCGGCCCCGAACACACGCACCTAGGCTTGCGTTCTTGATTTCAGCCGGAATGCCCAGGCTGCGATAGGAAAAAAAATAAAATCGTGGCAGCAGAGAGGCTCGGCCTTTCTGTACCGACGTGGGAGCGGCCCGCTACGTGCTGACGCGCGTTCCGAGGGACCATAATAAAGTTTTATCATACCATCATACCATACCTTTGGTCCACAAACTTTTGCTCATGACTGTACATATGCAAAAAAACCTCGATGACGCTGTCCTTCGTTGAAATAGATTGCGCATGAGCAGTTTTTACCGGTCGTGTATTGTAATTACACCGATAATATAGTTGCAACAGTGAGTACATATAAGAAGGAGGAGTTCTGCAAGATGTATATTAGAAATGCGAAAATAGAATGGAATATACAAATGCGAAGATACAAGTTTATAAAGGGCACAAAGGTGTCGCTGGAAACAAAATGCACTGTTTGCATACACAAAGCCTCGCAACAAGATGTTTAAATATATGTATAAGTTTCCAATAAATCTACGTATTTAAGCATACGTCACTTTATGTAATGCGTCAAACAAGACAAATAGACATGTTGTGCAGTCACACATAGTAGCTCTACGCATAGAAAGACAGACGATCCAGGCAAGAACAAAACTATGATCGCAGAAATCGTGATATGTTCCGGAAGAACCGCCTGTTGGGCTAGCTGGTCTAACATAGTTACTCTCAGTTTGGCAGAACAGTTTGCTTCTCCTAGAAGCTGACAACGAAGGTGGATTTGTTGTTATGCCCAAAGGCATGTTCAATAAAAAAGCCCAAGCGGCAGTGGACAAGAACTTTGCAGCTGTTTAAAAAAGTGCAGTGAGGGTTCAAGACGAAGTTCATCAAATTTTTAAGGACTTGGAATTGAATGCTCTTGCTAGTGCTATTAGAAATAGTAAGGGGAACAGTATGAAGGTTTTCTTTTCTACCAAAACGCATAAAGTAGATGTCCCTTTCAGAACCATTGTTAGCGAAGGGGGGGCTTGGCAAAAGAATGTTAGTCAGTTTTTACTGAAGAGCCTTAAGTGACTCACGGTTGTTTATCCTTTCCGCGTGAGGAAATCTGAAGAAGTCATTGAATATGTGAAACACAACGAGAGTATAGATTATGGCTTGTCTGTCGACGTTGAGGACTTGGTTTATTCAGTACCTCAAGATAAGCTTTTGGTTGCTTTTAGGAAGTGCATTGAACAGAGTGGCGAATGCGATTTCCAAAACTCCGCTTGCTTGTCGGTTCATAATTTAACGCTTTTAGAATTTTACTTGGTGTAACATTTATTGTTTTTAACGAGCAGCCTTTTCTGCAACGTAGAGGAGTGTGTTGGGTCTTGCGTGTCTTCGATTCTATGCGACATATTTTTAGCTGATATTGACAGTGTGCTTGATTTGACTTTTAATGGAGGGAAGGTATTCAAAGTGTTTCGGTACGTCGATGACTTTTTAATTGTTTTAAACAAAGAGGACGGTTTCACTGCCACTGGGAGTATTTTAGATGTTTTTATTCAAGCTGGGCAGGGTTTGAGTTTCACTCTTGAATTGCTTGGAACTGAGGGGTTACAATTCCTGGATCTCAGTCTAAAATTTAGTGTAGGCCAGGTTTGCTGAGAGTACCACCCACGGTTTAAGAAGTGTCTCCTGGCTTTTGACTCTGTCCACTCTAAAGTAGTAAAAATGGGCATCGCATTACAATGTCTGGATGCAGCGCTCCGTAGGTCATGCCCGCATTATTCAATGCAGCATAGCTTTGACAATCAGATTGGTCGCCTACTAGCAGCGGGATTTCCTGAGTTGCTTGTTGTTTCGGTGGCCGAGTCTATCCTGCAGAGGGTAAAGAACAGAGCTGTAGCGGAAAGGGCTGAGACCCAGCGATGGATGGCGAGACCCGTAGCCATGCCATATATGCATCAGGTCTCGCACAACACCTGAAGAAGGTCGCGAACAGACATCGTATTCCTGTGGTCTTCACGGCTCCTAATAAGCTATCCAGGCTCTGCCCTCGAATTTGCGGTGACAGGAAAGGAGGTTGCCAAACCAGCCATGATAGCCGCTTCGTAGGGTGTGCGACAGGAGTGGTATACTCCGCCCCCTTGTTGTGCGGGAAGGTATACATCGGCCAAACCGAACGGTGCATAAACGACCGGCGCAGGGAGCATGCGTTAAGAAAAAATAGGACAGGAATGCACATTTGGTTGCCCACATCATTACGTGTGGTTGCGAGGCACGATTTTATGAGACCGCTAACTTAGGCAAATCAACAAACTACACGGCTCGAGTGGCTCTAGAAGCATTCTACATCCACAAGAACTCAGATATTTGTATAAGCGAAGCGTCAATTCTTTTGCACGTTGCCGAACTGAAGCTATTTGAACTCTGTTGCCTGAGGCAGATAGTATTGTTAACTTTTTTAGATTTCTTTTTATCACCTCGCATGGGAAAGGGGCGTGACACTGGTGTACGTGGTTCACCTTATAAATCGGAAGGTTTGTTGACTGAAATAAACGGTTGGTAGTAGCGCTCGTCCGCGTCTGTCGTGTCTTCGTGTGTGTTGTGCGTACTTTTTTGCGCTATGTCTGAAAGTAACTCGTGATATGTACTTAGGCCATGCGGTGGTCGCGACAGCGCCATATGGGTAGATAATACAGGAATAATGCAGAAATCAGTACTAAAATGTGTAATTTAAGTGCCTGCAGAGCGGCGACAAATTTTCTGCACCCAAAATTAAGGAAGGGTATTGCTTCGGTTCAAAAAAAGAACTAAAAGCGGGTAGCTAAAAAGGAATAAGACCAAACGAAAGCCACAGATGATGCGGCAAGTTAAACTACCCAATATCCGAGTGTGTTTGTTGGGAAACGCCGCGAGGGCCGCGCTTTCAATAAACAAGGTCGGTAAAAATTGGTTATTGATGTCCTCGTAATTTTCGTTTTCACACGATAATTTTGATCATGATGCTAACTGCTTGAATAAACGGCGAAAATTTCTGCGGTTTTAGAAGCTAATGAACAGTCATACGTTTTCATAATTACGAGTTTATGAACCTGAAGGAACAGAACTTTTACTTGCATTGATTTTTGCCGCTTCGCTATCTAAAGGACAAACTTCACTCGGCGGCGAAGTTTAGTGAAGCGGTCAATGACTTCGGACACGTTCATGCCGACGTCTCTCTGGACGTATATAAGCGCCTGCCTAACCATGTGTTCCTCAGACATTGTAGAGCGCAAGTAGTTTTTAGTAATCTCATGTTACATATATGCTATCTGCGCTTGAAGTGCTCACTGGAAGGGTGACTAGAATCTGAAACCGTTTCCACACATTTACATAGAACCTGCAGTCGCAATGAGAGATCCTTGTTTAGGTACCTTTCACAAACAGTAAACTGTTGGATACCGGCAATATCCGTTGTTTCGTCAGCAAATATGGAGAAGCAGCCTGCACCATTTACTTTTTCATCTAGGCTTTCTTTGATAATTTCACCACAAATTTCTATTATTTGGTTTTGTACACCCGGGCTTAAACGCGACGTATTACTGGAGCAACATCCAAATGGTTCTTCAGATATGTATCTCCACAATCAGCTCGCAGATGAAGAAGCGCTCTGAAAATACCAATATTTTCAGGGGGGATTTGCTTAAATCCATAGGACCACTGTCCCTATGGCCACGGTGAGCCAGACCTTGTCGTCCGCAAAAAAGAACCGCCTCAATAATAGGTTGTTAACATTCTTCTGTTTTCTCTTATTTTACTTTGCCTGCCCTGGTCCAGCTGAATGATCACATCGGGCGCCCTTCCTGAATATGTTTGGAGAAAATTATCAGCTGCCAACTGGCAGTCACGTTCATATTTAGTATTTTCGTGTGTCAAGATTATTCCGTACTCTTGACTACGGCATCCCCCATTGCCCCCTGTTCAGATTCGGGTCGTTAAAATCAGTCAGCGAAAACTACCGGTATTTTACGCTGGGCAAACAAGTCAAGCCATTGTTTCTTGTGGTGTCTGCGGCGGCCGCATTTAGATGGAGGTGAAATGCGCAAACGCCCGTCTGCTTGCGTTGTAGTGCACGTTAAAGAACCCCAGGTGCTCAAAATTAATCCGGAGCCCTCCACCACGGCGTGCCTTACAATCAGAACTGGTTTTGGCACGTAAAACCCCAGAAAGAAGAAGACGTTTTTTTATCCGTCTCACAGCCTGGGGAATCCACAGCATGATTAGGTACTTAATACGGGTGTGGCTAATGTTGCTGACCATGTCGCACCGGCGCTTTCCGAGTTTTCATTTTTTCCAACATGTGACGGCGAATTCGCTTTTCTAGTTCATAAAACGCACCTGATACTCTTAACGGTAGGACTAAGGGGTCGTTGGCATGCTCGTTGAGCGTTACATTTATGTGACTTCTACAACCTGTGCTGCCGCCCTTTAATTCCGTGTTCCATCTGTTGAAAATTGAGGTAGCATAAACATTTGTAACGCTAAAGCGTTGCACTCTCAGAACTGCATTACTTTCCTGCCAGTCATCGCTAAAAGAAGCCGTGGCGCCATAGCAGCCGATCAAGAAACATCGAAGTAATCATAGCTAGTGATTGATTTTGGTGCTCCAGTGTCTCCATTTCAAACTTGCGTCCGTTTCGTTTCTTCTACTTCTTCCATGTCAACTCTTGCCTGTCGTTTTTGCTGAGCAACAACCACTGACCATTTCCACGAGCTTGTAAAAGCGAAAATAACGATAAAAATTACTACTTCTACTACAGTTACTACTACCCCTACTGCTACTACTATTACATTATTATTAATTAATTAATATAGAGGAAGTACAACAATTAAAGCTTTACATGAGATCCAACGCAGTGTTTTAGCATAAGTGATGCGAATGTTCCATTGCGATTATAGAAAAGTTGTCATGTGTTAAATCTGTCGATTTGATAGAGATTGACAGTGGAATCAACGTTCTCGGGCTTACTTATCGTGATTATTATTATTTTTTTTCATTTACCATAAGCCACATCTCCACCATTAAATCCCTTAAGCAAACTTTAGTGGACTCTGGGCTTGGGCTCCCGTGTACTGGTGAGAGATAGTGCCCCTGTATACGCAGGGCCTCTCTTTTCCTCGCGCCACCGGCACCGCCGTTGGCCGAGCGTCGTCACGCCGTGATAAGTCGTTCTACTCGGCACAGAGCAGAGAACATGGAGGAAACAACGCCGGTATACCACTTGCTTCAGCTCTTGTGCCATCCGTATCGGCAAAGGCGCGTTCCCATCACGGCGTCAGGAAGCACTTCTGGCCGCTTAGGCCGGAGCAGCGGTCTCACTCCTATCGCGTGCACGCTCGCCCTCATCGCCGCGCAAGAACTATCTGCAGCAACTCTGAGCATGACGGGACGCCGCGCACCGGGGCTGCGCAAATCGCAATGAAAGTGGGAAAGCTGTTTACTCTGTGCCGTGCAGACGGACCGTTGTCGTCTACAGTAGTCATTAATGTGAAAGCATTACATGAGCCATGAGGCAGAAAAGCCGGCGTCGTCCACAACGAGTGGTATCAAAAGTCAATGTGACGTCATCAGCGTCTTGAATGAAATCAGTAGTAATAGAGAAGATAGTAAATGGTATGACAACGTTAATTAGTAGTAATTAGGGGCAGGTATTGTGAATTAGGGTGAATTACAGTGAAGTGAAATAAAGTTACAACAAGTTAGAGTAGGGTGACTTAAGGTGGTGTCAAGTGAATTTAGGTGAAGTAAACTAAATTACAATGAATTAAATTTCGTTAAGGTGAATTAAAGTGGATCATCATATCAACTCGAAGCTACTTGGCGATGAGTTCTGAATGGTTGTGGTCTGGTGATTAATGAACGCAGAGAAAAGAAAGCGAAGGAAGGATCGCAAACAGGTTGTAATACTTAAGAAGTCTTTATTGGTAATGACTAAGAGAAGTCATAATGCTTTCGCATCCAAATCACCTAAGGATACTTAAGGTACAATTTTTTTTGCCCATGGGCCGCCACAGGGCTATCGCTTTAAACCCCACCGCGCCTCTGCCCGCCATATAACGCTTTGCCGTAAACCTTCTCTGTGATAGCGTTCATGATCCACCAATAAAACCCGCCATGTTTGGCTACATCATAGTGCACTGCTGTCGCTTTAATATCAACAATCTTTTTAATCTTTGGTGCGAACGTCCGTCACATCCAATTATCCTCGCGTTGCAACGGCAGCCCCTGCGACATCCGAGTTTCACCCCACCGCCCGTATATTTCGGCCGGCAGCATGCTGCACTGTCAATGCTTGAAGGGGTCTGGTGCGTCACGACGCGAAGCTCCCCTCGCTAGAAACCGGCGAAGTTTCTGCGCGCGCTAAGAGTGCATGTTTATTCCCCCTCAAACACTACGATTAGCAACATCTAGGTTTTAAATTTTAATTAAATTATCGGCTTTTACGTGCCAAAACCACGATCTGATTATCAGGCACGCCGTAGTTAGGGACTCCGGAATAATTTGGACCACCTGGGGTTCTTTACCGTGCACCTAAATCTAAGTACACGGGTGTTTTCACATTTCGCCCCCATCGAAATGCGGGCCGCCGTGGCCGGGATTCGATCCCGCGACCTCGTGCTCAGCAACCCAACACCATAGCCACTCAGAAACCACGGCGGGTCGGAACAGATAGGAAATTGAATGAATCACATGCATCAAAGTTTGCGTTGCGAGTATTATGAAGTACAGTTTTAGTTGTTTTTTTCTTGCAATATATGACAGCCTTTGTGGTGACTTCAATTTCCTGTTTTACGTTTAGGCTACTGACACTGCACAAACTATATTTTTGTCATAATGCAGAATACAGGCACCAGAGTGCGGCTCATAAACACATCGGTATAATGAGGTGTAATTTGTGGATACATTTCTCGCTATGGGTAATATAGGAGCTCCTTTCCCACAAATATGTGTCTTGGGTCAGAGTGCTTATGCTGAAAGTGGACTGATTTTCCGCGTTTTCCGTGGAGCTACCGAAGTGACTGTGAAAGCCTTTCGCTGTTTAAAGGTGTAAGCCTTTCGATGCAAGGCGCCTGAATTATACACAAAGAACGCGCTCGTCCGGAACCAGAAAAGTCGCAAGCATCATGCCAAACTCGGGATTACCCTTCTACGGGTTAGTCGCGTCCTTGACAAAAAAAAGAAACACCGGGGAGTGACAAGTCATTTTTAACGACGGGTGGTCGTTCTTATCGTGATCACACTTGTCGACTTGCGCCAACGTACCGCGCTTTGTCGGGAAGCTGTGATGGTTCCATCTTTGAAGGGTATTTATTTTTTCCGCAACGTAACTAACGTCATCGGGGCAGATTTAAAAATATAAAGGTCACGAGTCAGGCAGTGGTACCCTAGGTGAAATGAACGCCCGAGAAAGATGGACTTGTAGTCGCTTTGTTTTGGAAACGCTGATAACGTTGCAGTTTAAACCACAATTGAACTCGTACACAGTATTTTTACCAACAGCTTAAATAAGGCTATTCAGTCGTGATATTTAAACTTATACACTTTTTAGCAGAGGACACTCTCAACATGACTTCAACCATATATACATAAAGGGCTCAGTAATTTCAAAACTTATAACTTTTTAGCAGAGACACTCTCCATGACTGCAACATATATACAATAAAGGGCTCAGTAATTTCAAA